>NW_007249415.1:834579-962752 GCF_000164805.1 Carlito syrichta | reverse complement strand
AGGACGCGCTGCTTCTCCGCTCAGCCGCGGGGCCTAGGACTTTCCCCAGGACCGGCACCCTGAGGACAGCGCCGGCTCAGCCTCCCGGACCCCCTAACCCAGAGTCTCCCCTGGGGCGGGACTGCAGCCGCAGGAGCGGGGCGGCACCGGGAGCCAGAGGGAGCCAGAGGGACGTCCACGTCAGTCCTCTTTCTCTAGACCTCCGGTCCTTGGTCCCAGCTGGAAGCCAGGACCCGCGGAGGATGGGGAGGGGAGGTCAGTTTGGGGCGCCCGGGGCCTGTGGGAGGCGGGAACGGGGCTTAGTTGGGAGCAGCGCCGGGGTGGGGGTGGTCGGGCCGCCAGACAGGTGGGGAAGGTGGGAAGGTCTGTCCACTGCCCACTGTGATTAATGAAGCAGGAGTTTATCAGGGGGCACATCAAACCTTCGTGGAGTGGATTTAGAATTACTCCCCCCAACCAGAGAACAGAAGCACAGGGGATCCACCCAGATGCCTCATTGTAGGCTGGGCAGTGCTGGGCGCAGTGACACACCTAGACTGTGCTTCATGAAAACTCGGCAGGACATCTGCCTGAGAGGAGAGAACGCTGCCTGGCAAAAGCATGGTCCACCACCCCGTCAGGCACATGCTCCTGTGTGCAGGTGTGTGCATGTGCACACAAGTATGTGTGAGATGTGTCTACTGGATGCCTGTATGTCTGTGTGTGGGTTTCTGTGTCTGTGTGCATCTATATATATTGGCACACGTGGTGGCAGACTTGGTTTGACCAGAGGTGAAAGTTGGTAAAAATTTACCAAAAACAGTTATGAATTAAGAAAGGTAGATTTATTAAAGGGAAGATACATTGGGAAGGACACAACGGGAGGACAGCAGAGAGTGTTTGCTGTTGTCTGCAAAGAGGCAGGGGCTAGATAGAAGTATTTATAAGACTATTGGGGTCTAGTTTGGGCTGGGGAACTGTTTTGAGGGAAGGTCTGCAAAAGGAAATTTCCAGAGGTTTGTGAAGCAGCTGATTGATTGTGGTGTTTTGTTTCTTTAAGATAGAGTTAATTAACAGCAATAGTTAACTAGCAACAAATGGTTAACTACTTTTTGTTTACTGCAAAGATTTTACAGCTGGTTAGTAATCTTTTACAATTCTTGTTGTTATCACTAAGTTATAACTAAGTTTCTTTGTAACATTTGTAAAATCTCATTCTGAGATTTCCTTCCAATTTATCCAGTTGATGCCCACCTAATAGGGCCTCATCTTTCTCCACATGTATGTCTGTGTATGTGTGTGTGTGTCTGTGAGTCGGCGTGTCCGTATGTGCATCTGTGTCTGTGTATGTCTCTGTGTCAGCATTGGTCTGATTATGGCATCCGGAGCCTCATGCTGTAGCAGTCACACTGCGGGAAAGGGCTAATCTCATCCCACTGCCTTCCTGGTGTTCACCAAGGGACCCTGACCATAAGGACAGCCCTGTGTCTCTCCAGCCAAAGTGGGGGACACTGGCAGGTAGGCCTCAGACAGTGGTGGGTGGGCAGGGCCCCCTTGCTCCCTGGCCTAGATTTCTTGGGCCTGCACTGTGGGCTGTCAGGCTCTGGGGTGGGTAAGTGGGTTGGGGGCGGCTTGATGGGGAGATGGAAGGAGCTGGGGCTGGGGTCTTGTTATACTGTTGGGCTACAGTGTTCACCCAAGCCCTCCTGGCCAGCAGCCCCTGGACATCACTGTGGGAGGATGTGATTGGAGTCTACAGGCTGGCTGGCTGGCTGGGGTGTAAGCATGGCCAGGCCCCACCTGAACCTTCAGTCTAAGGTGCCACCCCAGAGTCAAGTGCCTGCTCCCATCCCTGACACTCAACTAGTGAGTGCGGCCAGCACACAGCCACACGCGAGTACTTGTGGATTACTATTTTTTTTGAGTTGGAGTCTCACTCTGTCGCCCAGACTGGAGTGCAGTGGCCGCTCCCGGCCACCGCAGCCTTGACCTGCTGGGCTCCGGCAATCCTTCCGCCTCAGCCTTCCGAGTAGCCGGAATTACAGGCGCATGCTACCACGCCCGGCTAATTTTTTGATTTTATTGTAGAGATGAGGTCTCACCTGCCCAGGCGGGTCTCGAACCCGCGGGCTAAGGCAATCCACTCACCTCAGCCTCCCAAAGGCACGGGATTACAGGCTGAGCCACCGAACCCAGCTGTGGATTACTATTAAACACACAAGAACCCCTAGAGTTCATGAAGTCTGGAACATAGGATCCATTCCCAACATGACTGCTTCCTCTCCAGCCACCTGCTTTTCTGTCTCTATTTGCCATCCTTAACACTTTCTAACACAGCACATGGCACCTGCGGAGCTCTCCTGAAGCCCACACCCTGGTGTCTGCGGCTGCCCCTCGCTCTAAGGTAGGCAATCTTTTAAAAAAAATTTTTTAATTTTTTTTATTATTATAAAGATGTGGGGTACAATTCAGGGTTAGGTATACAAACTTTGATTATGCATAAGGTAGGCAATCTTACACAGGTTCCTGAAAGGTCTTCATTACCTAAGGTGGGGGAAGAAGGGGTGGGGAAGAGGAAGGAAAGGGAGGGTCGCTCCCTGAGCCTCCCTGCTGTTCCCTCAGATCACCTGCCTCTAAATTACAATCGCCTGGGGCAGTCACTGCCCCCACCCTCCCCTCAGCTCCTGCAGGAATCCTGAGCTTTGTCCACACACAGGGATTGGAGCTTCGCTGGGCAGTCCCTTCTGCAAGCAGAAGCAGATTCTCTCTGGCTCCACTCCTGTGGAGACAGATGGGGGCTGGATGGGAGGAGGTGGGTTTCTTAGGGTCTCTGCATGGATTCCTTTCAGGGCTGCTGCTCCCAGCACACCTATGCACCCTGCACCTGCTTGTCACCAGGCGGGGATGGTGTTGGGAGCTGTCAGCAGCTGTGCCGACTGCTGGCTCCTAGGGGCAGGCTCTCCATGGTGGTCATGATGGTGCTGCCTGGCCCCTTGCTGTTTGTCCCTGCTTCCCCTCTGGCTTCCTAGCCCTGTCCTGCTCACAGAGGGGCTATACTGCCCCGCCCCCCATCATCGCATCAGTGGACTCCTCTGTGCAATTCACACGCAGACAGCGAGAGGAAAGGATGACACTTTGAAGCTTTCACCCCTTCAGTCTTTGAGCCGGGGTCTGCAGGGGAACAGGCTCCTGCTGCCTGGAGAAAGGTGGGTGTGGAGGAGAGGGCAGCAGGGCCAGGACAAAGACAGGCGCTCTGTCCTGCAGCTCCCCCTTATATCTGCTAGCTACCCCAGACCCTGCTTTCCAGCCAACAACCCTTTGTAAAGTTGGTTTGAGATTTGTTTCTGTGGCTTGCAATACAAAGAGAAACTCCTGGAACAGGGTCAGAGCTGTGGGTGGCCATCGAGTGCAAGGGCCCCTGGGGGCTTCCTGGGTGGGTATGAGGCTGACAGAGTCAGATGGCACCCCACACCCAGGAGACAGGGCTGTATGAAGGGTCCTGCAGGTTGGGACTGTATCTGTGTGTCTACACGTAGGAAGGGGAGGGGTGGGGGTGTTTCAAGGGGGTTACTTTCCACTTCACATATGAGATCTGGCAATCTTGGGCTGTGGGTCCCACAGGGGGCCACTTCCTTTCTGATCTGCCAGTCAGTCTTCCTGGCCATTCCTTTGTCCTCCATACCACCCCCAGCTTTGCTTCCTTCTACATGGGCCTGCCCTGCAGGGTAGCTGGGGAAGAGTGACCTGTGGTGGCCATGCTGCGTTTCCTGCATGGGCATGGGTCTTTCAGCTGGTGCTGTCTGTTAAAGCCCAGGGCCTTTGTAGGAGAATGGCCGAGCTGTCCCAACCCCATATCTTCCTTCCAGAGTATGACTGTGGCGGTCTGTCCTGCAGTGCCGCCTGCCCCTGCAGCTGCACCTGCAATAAGGCAGCTCCCTAGCAGCTTTCCTCACTGGGAGTTAGGGGAAGTGTGGCCCCAAGCCACGTGGCAGACTTCCTTCCCCTCAGTTTCCAGCTCTTCTGCATTGGCCAGCTGGGTCAAGGTCAATCGGGAAGGTGGGCTGGAGGGGAGATCCTGGAGGTGCCGGCTTCCGGTCTGGCCATCTGCACACCTCAAGGGCAGGCCGTAGGAGCCCCACATGGATGATAAGGAGGCCACCACCAGACCACACGTGGGCCAGGCGAGCCCAGGCCGGGGGCGACTACAGCCTCCCCTGCCCGGCTTGGCACTGCTACCCGGAGCCGGCTTTCAGTCGGCCAGGAATGCAAGTCTTGAAGTGCGCGTAAAGGGAAAAGCAAAGGAACGCCTTGTCCAGGACGGCAGGAGGGGAGGGTGTCCGAGGTCCGCTGCAGGCTGGGGGCGGAGAGGGGACAGTTGCCTGCAGGCAGGCCTGGACGCCCGCCCCGTGGGGGTGGGGCTCCGAGAGGGACTCTCTGGGGGCGGGAGCCGGGCGCCGCGGGGGTAGGGGCCGCGCGCCACGGTGGGCGGTAACGAGGCCGCGGAGAAGCTGGCGCCGCGTTCTGACGCGTGGGCTTGCGTACGCGTACACTCACTACGGGACTCGCGCGCCCGCGCCGTGAGGTTGTTCCCGCGGCAGCGTGCCCCGCCAAAAGCGAAGCCCCGCCCGTCTTGGCAGGGTGTGGCCACCTGGGGAGGCCCCGCCCCCTCCCGGCTGTCCCGCGCTTGCCGCGCTGCATTGTAGGCGCTGTAGTCCCGGCGTTTGCGTGTGAGCCGGCTGGGTACCCGGAGCTTGTGCGCCGCCGGCCCGCCTAGCTGCAGGTACTGCAGAGAGCGGGGCTGCGGGGTCGCGAGCCGGGAACTGCAGGGTGTCGGGTAGGCCTGGGGTGAGTGAGGCGGATGGGCCAGGGGCTGCAAGGCCCTAGAATGAGTACGGTGCACAGGGAATGAGGTCTGCAGGGTGTGTGTATTGGGGGGGGGGGCTCTGGGTTGAGTGCCCGTTATGCGGGCTAGGGCTGCAAGGCCTTGAGGTGGGTGTGGGGGACGCGGGCTGGAGCTACAAGGCTCAAGGGTAGGTGTGGGGGACTCGGGCTGGAGGCTGCAAGGCCCCGGGGTGAGTGCGGAGAATGGGACGGGGTCTGCGAGGTCCTGGGGTGACTGCGGGGAACAGGGCTGGGGTCTCGCCGTAGGCTGCATGCGGGCTGCGCCTTGGTGCGCGGTGGCAGAGTCGCTGTGCAGCGGGCTTCCCTCCGTTGACTTCTTGCTCCAGCCGGCTAGAGGGGGCTGTGAGCGCCGCCCTGGCCTCCGCCGTCATCCTTGGGCGCCGAGTCCCTCCCCTGGGACTGGAGGAACGCGTGAATCTGGCGTGCGCGCCAAGGCACGCTGCCCGGGCCGGGCCCCCTTAGAGCACGTGCTGCTTTGAAACCGGCAGCCGGCGGGAGAGCCCTGGCCAACCCCACGTGTCTGGCGGGCCGCTGGAACGCCTCCAGTTCCGTTGTCTCCAGCGCCCAGAGCCTTGTAGATGCAACTTCCCTCTGGAGCGGCTCTTGTCACAGTTCCAGCAGCGCAAACAGAACCTGTCTGGAGCCTGGACAGTGAGCTAGGAGTCTTTCCTGAGTGGTTTCTTTCTGACATCTCCACAACTGGAGAACCATCTCCGAGGGTCCTATCATCCAAAACGCTTGTCCTGGGGAGTTCACCTGCCTAATCTTAGGACACTGGTTAATATCTCATTAACTCTCCCTGAAAACCAGAATGCATGCAGGAGTGAGGGTGGACTAGAAGCCTTGGAGCTGCCTGCTGCGTCTTGTAAAGAAGTGGTCTCCCCCAACACCCAGGTTGAATCAGCAGAACCAAGGACCCTCTGGCTGCCCCCTCTAGACTTGGCAGCCTAGATTGCATCTCACCTATTATCTTTGTATGCACTGCTCAGTGTACTTGCTACTTGATGCCTTTCAGTGGGGGCCTTGGTGGGTTTTTTAAGCCAGATATTGCAGTTATCTGTGCTGGACAAAGATAAGAGACAGGGTGCTTATAGGTTTGGGTCTACAGCATGTGATGGCCAGAGGGTTTAATTATACATATAGGAACACCGAACTTGGTTCAGTGGGGAAGGGTGCCAGGCTTTCTTATTTCTACTAGCATCTAAAAATGTAACACCCTTCCTGGTTAGCCATTGAGAGTTGCAGCCTTGGCGGTGTTGGCTTTTGTTTGATTCTGGATCTCCAGACTTCCCAGGTGCTGAGGGAACAGAGCTTGGAGGCTGGCTAGAGGGGACGGTGGGGTCTGGAACTTGGGGGTGGGGGGCTGTTAGAACCTTCTCCCAAAGGCAGAAGTCCTCAGTCCTTTCTCATGACCCTCCTGGGCAGCTGAAGACTTCCTTCAGTTGCCTGGAAGAGGCCTGAAGTTATATGTACTGGGCTGAGGTCAGGACAATTGGGACCTGTGCTTGCCCAGCTGGAGCTTGGGGCTCATTTCCACAGCTGTGAGCTTGTGAGCTTGTGACCAAGTTCTTCATCTTTTTCTGGGGAGTGTGAGCCTCTGCAGGGCCCATGCATTAGGAAGCAGGGTCTGTGGTCTGCGGTGGAAACGAGGACTTTGAGTCTTAGCCAGCTGCTGACCACCTGGCAGATTATTTGCCTCACGTGTTATGTGAACTGGTAGGGCAGACAGACTGAGAAGGGCGGAGCCCTCCCCACCTCCAGCCTCCCCAAGCCTGGGCTGCCTTTGATCCTCAGCTCCCTGTGGTGGCCTCAGAATCCTGCAGACTGTAGAGTAAACAGGGCTGGACACCAGCCCTGCTCCAGGGTTCAGCTTGCTGTGTCCTGTAAACACTGGTTTGTTTGGTCCTGTGTAGTCAACATTTTTTCCATTAGTGGCCAGCGTGAAAAACGGATTTCAAGATGTGAGGTGGTCTAGGGCCCCAGTCAGCCTCCCAACAAGCCTCTGCCAGGATTTCCACCTGGTAGGAATGGGCTGGAGGGGCAGCCTGTGAAGTGGGGAGCTTGCTGGGGTCAGCCCTGGGTGTGGGCTGGGGCGGAGCTTGCAGGAGGCTCCTTCAGGGGGCAGTTTTGGGGGTGCCCCACACAGGCCCGATCTAGACGCCAGCCGGCCCTGTGCCCTTGCTCCCCTGGATTTTTGGCCCCTGATCCTCTGTGCAGTTGTGCCACCAGGATGAGGCTTAGTGCCTTCCCAGGCCTCTCCCGACTCACCTCTCAGCTACATCATCATCTAGCCCTGTTGGTGCTCAAATGACCTGTTTTAAGTTTTTGGAAGTATTTCTCCAATAGCACTGTGGAAGACGCACAACAGAGATGCACATTCCAAAGTGGAGATGAGTCTCATGTACCCAGGGGGGTCCCCTTAGTTTGTATAGATGCTGTCACTAGCAGCTTGTGTGGTGGTCTTGCTGCATCCCCCATGGGATAACAGAACTACATGAGATCCCTACCCAGTCAGAGGCTTCCTGTTCCCCTGTTGTTGCCCTGGGTGCCCCTGTAGGAGCACCTTTCACCAGGAAGGGCCCCTGGAGAGGTGGTCCAGGACTCCACCCCTGAGGACTTACATTGGTGGGAAGGACAGGAAGAACATCTAAAGCAGAAGTGAGGGTGGCCATCTCTGGAGAGAGGCTGGGAATCTGGCACTGTCCCCGCTTATCCTTTCTGGTTGCTGTTTCTGCCTCCTGGCACGAGTGGTTGGTGGGCTGCCTCTGTGGGATGTAGGGGCTCAGGACCTCTTAGGACAGGCAGGCCACCTTTACACCTTTGTCAGTACACATACAATTTGGATCGTGTCCTGGAAAAGTATGTCCCTGGACCCTGGGCTGAGGAGCAGGGAGAGCTGGAGTTCCGCCTTGCAGGGAATGAGAGGTCACGTGGACCTGGGGTTGCACTCCTGGGTGAGAGGGCATGCTTAACATTCCTGTGGGGACCTTGGCCAGGAAATGGCCCCATGGTGTCCCTGCTGAGCAAGTATTTATGGAAACCATCCAGGTGGAAGGCTTTGCCTGGCAGGGGACCCCAGATGTGAGACATGCCTGTGTCATGGAGCCTAGGACTCAGAGTGAGCTCTTGGGGACACGTCTGGTTCCTTAGTTCCTTAGACCACCAGAAGCAGGTGGTCTAGGGCCCCAGCCAGCTTCCCAAGCCTCTGCTAGGATTTCCACCTGGTAGGAATGGGCTGGAGGGGAAGCCTCTGAAGTGGGGAGCTTGCTGGGGTCAGCCCTGGGTGTGGGCTGGGACGGAGCTTGCAGGAGGCTCCTTCAGGGGGCGGCTTTGGGGGTGCACCCACACAGGCCTGATCTAGACGTCAGCCGACCCTGTGCCCTTGCTCCTCAGGCTAGCTTCTGTGTGCTGGGCTCCCTGATCAGCACCTGTGGTGGGTTCTTGTGTGTGCTAGTTTCTTCTGGGAAGTGTGACTCCACCTCTGCATCATGATCTGGAGGACAAGCTGGCCTGTCCACTTCCTGGGGCCCCTGTGCTAGGACTGGCTATTCTGGGAGCTTCTTCCCCACAAATGGGGAATCCCAAGCACAGACTCTCTGGTGTGGGCAGTCACCTGCCCTGGCCTATCTGGGCTTGTTAAAAGGCAGAGTCCTGGGGCACACCCATACCTTCAAACGGGCACTGTCAGCAGGGACCTTGAGTTCTCACAGTGGTTGAAGGAGCACAGCTCTGGATTTTGGAACCTGAGGAGTCCTTGAGGATGTGGAAGTAAGTGTGCACTGTGCTGATGAATAAGAACATTGCCATTGCCTCAGGATTCCTGGTGATATCAAGTAAGGACTGTTCTTGCCACCTCTGGAGGTGGCACCTTTCAGAACAGGGTGGCAAAGTGCCTGGGGGCTCCTCAATCCCTGGGGATGCTGTGGAACCTGGTTAAATTCTTGGTGCTCCCCTCAGCAGGGGTGCCATAGTTGAGGTAAGAATACAGTTGCCCTGGGTAAGTATACCTGTCTACCCTTGCTTGGAAGTGGGAAGGTGAACTTGAGGGAGGTCCCTGGGCTGAAATGGGGTCCCAGTGGGGAGAGGTGGGTGCACTCCAAGTTGTGTTCTGCTCTGCCTGTGGCATACCTGTGCCCTTTTGGGCCTCAGGGTGCCTGTGAAAGAAGCCACACTTTCCTGACTTTACCTATTTCCTGGGCTCCCAGGAGGTATGGGAAAGCCAGCCCTTGGACAGTGAGCATCAGTGTGAGTATGTGGCCCATCCTACCCTTGGGCAAGGCCTTCCTAGGTGGTCCTTTGAGAACTTCCAGGGCTCTGCTGCCTCCTCAGGAGGACACTATCACACCAGCTTCCCAGCCTGCCCTTCCTTTGGAACTCTCGAGTTCTGAGACTGCCCCGGTTCCATCCTCCACAAGCTCACCAGCCCCTGCTGCTTCAGGGGTGCATGACTGTCACCTTGCCTGTGTTCTCTGGTCATGGAAATGAATGTGTAGGGACTTGAAGATGAATCCCAAGATAATTTTGATGCTTCCCAGTGCTTTGCCTGCACAGGCCTAGGAGGGGCCTCATCTACCCTGGTGGATCCCTGCAGGTCACCTCTTTCCTAAGCTTCTGTGACAAGTGACTACTTCCAGCCTGAGTGGTCTTGGAGCCCTGTGACTGAGTGCCAAAAATCTGGGGCAGCTTTTCCTTGGGTACCCTGGATCCCCAACACTGGCCCCACATGTGGAGGGAGTGCTCTGTGTCTCTGCTTGGGGGTTGGAGAGGATTCTCCCCAAATCCAGATCCCCTGCAGACACCCTTCCCAAGCATGCTAGTGCGTGGAGCAGTTGTCCAACCATGTGTCAACCTAGGGCAGAACAAATGGCAATCACATGTGACTGGCCATTCCTCTGCCAGGCCTCCGTGCAGTAGTCCCCACTGCCCTCTGCACCTGGTGTGTCACCTCTCAGCCTTAGCAATGGGTAGTCCTTCCACATGGACCCACCGGACCTGGCCTCTGAATGTGGTCAGCCTGACACAGACACTGGCTTGGCACACCCGTTGGGGGCCAGCAGGATGGGGCTGGTCATCATTAGGTTAGCCTCGTGTGAGCACTGTCCCATGCTTCTCATGGTGTTCACTTTTGACTTACTTGGAAGAGAACTTTCTATCAAGACCTTCAAGGAGAACCAGTACCACTGGGCAGAGCCCATTGGGGTGAGCAGGCATGGCTGTGGCCCTCTGTCAGAATGCTTCCGGTGGGGAAGTACACCAGAGAGAGCCCTTGCCTGGGCCTGCATGAGGCGAGGCCAGCCTAGGGGGTCTGGCTGGACAGCTCCCAGATTGGACTTGTGTTGCCCTGGAGGGAAGGCTGGCATCCAGAACATGTCAGATCTGCCTCATAGCCCCTGCCTGGTTGCTTCTCTGTAGAGGAAACTGCTTCCTGGGGTGCCAGATCCCTGGGCTCAGGGTCTGGACTTCTGTTCTGTTGCATCATCCCTCCAAGCCTGTTTCACCCTCTGGTTGCCCTCTGCCCCCTCCCCCCGCTTTGGGCTTGACCTACAGTGCCCTCCTGTGTGGCATCAGGGACTGTGTTCCCCATACTTGTGTGTAAGGTCTACTCCAGAGGCTGATAGGGACCTCCATCCCTGGCAGTTCTCTGACCTGTGGTTTGTGCCTCCAACCACCTGCTCCTGACCTCCCAGCAGGGCCTGTTCCTACCTGTGTCCTCCCTGCACCATTTCTGTGCCACTAAAGCACAGGCTAACCTAGGCCTATAAGGGAGAGAGGTGTGCCCAGCATGACCACCATAGCCATAGTGTTGCCAGGCATTGAGATGAGTGGTGTGCCCTCAAATCCTGAACTTTAAATTGTGTTGATTTCATTAATGCAGTAAGTCAGTTTGTTAATTCACTTGGTTTTGATGAGCATTTAAATCATCCCTGGTGGTTGGAACTCATATCTGTCTTGGAGACCTCTGGAGGTGGTGACAGTCTGGGTTGGGCTGCCAGGCTGATTCAGGCTCTATGGTTCCTGGGTTGGCCCTGTGGGGAGAGCATGGGGCTGGGTCTGTACCGGCCAAGGTTGACAGTCCCAGCTAAGCTCAGGAGCCCTTTCAGCCAAGCCCTTTTCTGGGGACTCAGGTACTGTGTACCTGAGCCACCCTGACTCTGACCTTTCCCTCCAGGTAGATTATCACCTTCATCCCCTCCA
This sequence comes from Carlito syrichta, assembly GCF_000164805.1. Taxonomy (NCBI): domain Eukaryota; kingdom Metazoa; phylum Chordata; class Mammalia; order Primates; family Tarsiidae; genus Carlito; species Carlito syrichta. Next base: position 951,676 of record NW_007249415.1, on the reverse strand, counting down.
GAGTTGCGCTTGGGCCTGGCCAGCATGGTGCCCTCCAGCCCAGCAGCAGAGAAGCAGGCCCCTGTGGAGCCTGGGCCAGACCTGGAGCGCCAGTCGTGGCAGTGCCTCGTGTTCTACCTCTGCTTCTATGGCTTCATGGCACAGATGCGGCCTGGTGAGAGCTTCATCACACCCTACCTGCTGGGGCCTGACAAGAATTTCACCAAGGAGCAGGCACGTGAGCGCTGGGGTACAGGGGCCGCTGTCAGTGGGTGGGCAGAGGAGCCGTGGCGCGGGGCAGGGCCTTGTCTCCTATCGGACATGTGAGCAACTGAGGCTGAGAAGGTAAGTGGCGTTTCAGCTGATGGTGGTCCAGAAGGAACCAGGCTGGGGTTGGACGGGACAGAGGATGGGGGAGGGGTGACTTCAACTCACTGACCAGGCCAGATGGAAAGTGGTCTGTGTCCTACAAAGGGACATGTACCTGCTTCAGGTCTCTGAGGGGGATTTCAGATGAGGTGTGCTGCCCCTGCCAGCCCTGCCTATTTGCCAAGCTGGGCACATCCGCCTTCCTGTCCAGCCGTGTTCAGCCCTGTTGGATACCTGCCACCAGTAGAGACTTAGCATCTGTTTGCCTAAAGAGATTATTGAAGGAATTTTCCTTGTACTCTGCCAGAAGGACAAAGGGATCTATTGAAACCTTACTAATAAATTTATGCCTGGTCACGGGTCCCTAAGGTCCACGAGGAATGGCAGTAGTAATGGACTGTATCTGAAGGAGCTTCCTTCTTGGACTTTTGATGTGTCCTTCTACATAAAGCACTGCCAAACAAAAGATTCAGGAAGCCCTTGTTGATGATGTGCACTTTCATAGCTGCCCTCCCAGCTCAGGGTCCCCTTCCCAATACTCGTCTTGTCAGGACCCATGGTGCTGCCTGTGAGCCTGACCTAGCCTACTCACCCTGTGTGCCCTCAGCCTTTGTTCCCTGCAGTGTGGTCACCCAGCACTTGCACCCACATGGCTGTCACTGGACCTTGTTTTCTCAGTGAAACCACGGCCTCCTAGCCTGGAGACTGGCCCCTGTCCTCACAGACCCCAGAACTGTTAAACTGGCATGCAAGTGAGGAGTGTGCTTTTGGAAAAGTGGAGTGCTGCTTGAGCAGCTGGCCTACACAGAGCTCCGCATGTGTGGTTGCATGGTCCCATGGCCAGCACTGTGCCACCAGGGCTAGGGCACTTTCTCCGCGAAGCCAGGGCTCTTGGCTCCACTGTGGGTGACGGGGCTGGTGAGTTGTCTCCGTGCCCCCTCATGGCAGCACCTTCCATCATAGCCTGTGTTCCCTCACTCCACTCCCCAATGGGCCAAGTGGCCCCTGTGTTCTCAGTAGAGGGCTACTGTCCACATTGAGGCTCTTATGGGAATGAGCATATGTATGGCATGTCCACAAAAGTAACAAAGTAAAAGTCTATAGCAAAAACATTAAAATCCCACCTACTTGCCTTCCCATATTGCACATTAACTGATTAAAAACTAGATTTCAGGGATGCTGCCATTCCACCAGGCCTTAAATGTCATCAGACAGCTGGTGGTCACAGGCAGGCTCTGCCCACGGGTGCTGGGTTGGATCTCCTGGCCTGAGCAGTCCTGTCCTGCTGTGCTTGTGTCTAGGAAGCTCACATAAATGATGTCATGGGACACATCTTTTCTAGCTGCCTTCCTGCCCAGTCTGACTTGGGGATCAGGGCTGACGTGACCTAAGTCATGCCTATGGGCTTGAACCACGGGGCATTTATCTGGCATGTCACAGGGAGATTGGGTAGTCCCCAGCTTTTCACCATTGCAGGGGATGCTTGGTCCAGGGGACATGCCAGCATCCTTGGGCTGCGGGCCTGACAATAGGCCAGTTTTTCCAGCTCACCTCTAGCTTGAGGGTGGTCTGCTGGGCATCTGCTTGCTGACAGTTGAGAGGAGCCTTGCCTCCTCTGCTTTCACCTGTGTTTCCTCCATTTTCCCATTCCCCCATGCAGGTGGGCATTTCCGGGCTGTCCCATGCCAACTGTCCCCTTTGGGCCTGGTTACCTTTCCTGCCTGGTGAGAATCCCAGTGCCTCTGGGCTGGACACCTTGCTGCTGTTTCTGTTGCCAAGATTTCTATTGGTGGTTTATGCCTTGAGTATTTCCTGAGAAGTCCTTTCTGTGCCCGAGTCCATGGAGATGTTCCTGTGAGGGCTCAAGGTTTTCTGGGACCCTTTGGAACTGTGCCGTGGTGTGAGTGCAGCATCCACTCCCCATAGCCCCAGCCCTGGGACAGCCCAGGACCCTGCTTACAGCCGCCCTTCCTTCCCAGGGCTCAGCGGAGGTCATTCAGTCCCTGTCAGCCCATTGGATGCCCTCCTCCTGTGACGTCTCCCCCTTCAGTGGGCCCCACACCCAGCCCCACCCACTTGTCCTGCTTGCCAGAGGTCTTGCCTGCCTTCCCTCCTCCCTGTTCAGAGAAGCCCCCACATGAAACTGTCTGGGTCTAGATTTGGGGTCAGCTCCCTGTACTCTGCCTACTTGGCCTGGACCTGGCCCAGGGCCTGCTGAGAGTGTCACAACGCTGAGCCCAGGTAGTAGGCGACTCTCCTTGTGTCAGAGCCATGGCTGCCTGACAGATGCCACCTGTCCTCTCCTCTGGAACCCTTGTGGGTCCCAGTGGCCTTCCAAGTGGGACACAGGTCACAGTCCTGAGCCACCCTTGCTGTCTACTTGCCAAGTCTGAAGAGAGTAGAGTAGGGCCATGCAGGGCTGAGGGACAGGGCCCTGATGGATATCTGGATATTTGCAGCTCTGTTCCCAACCCTGAGATCTGTTAAGGGGGACTCTGCATGTGAAACCTCCACTAAGCTCAGGAGGTACCTGGTAAGAGGCCCTGACCCTGCAGAGCCAGCTCTGTTTTGAAGAGTAAATGAGGAGGAACCTGCTAATCCAGATACAGGTGAGGCTCCTGAGGACCCCACAGCCAACCTTCTCCAGAGATATGGGTTTTATAGAAAACCCCCTGGCTCTTCACCCAGGCTGGGGGTGGGACTGGAGCTGCCATCCCTATGGCAATCCCCTGAGCCTGGGTGTTGGGGACCTTGAGGTACTTTCTGCATCAGTGGGGGTCTGTGGGCCTGGCTCCCTGTGAGAGACCAGTCCTCTAACCCTGGGGGACAGACGTGGGTCTGTGCTACCCTGAACTGAGAGCCCCTGTGAGGCCCAGGTGCATCTTCAGCCAGCAGCTAGCAGGGCTCATCCAGGGAGGGAGTAAATAGAGTACAGACCCCTGAACTGGCCTCGAGGCTCTCTCTATGACCTCTTATGGTCCTTCAGCCTGCGGGACCTGACCTGCCCTGAAAGTGTGCTGACAGGAGCAGGATGGGTGCCAGGGGAACTCATGCCTGGTGCTGCTGGGCATGGAGCCTTTTAGGTCAGCCTGGCTTCCCCAAGGTGTGAGCTTGGGAGTGCCACTGTTGGGGTGCCCGGCTGTCCCAAGGCAGGGTCTCTGGACAGGCTTCCTCTAGCCTCTTGGAAGCTTCTCTACATACCAGTCCCCTACTCCCGAGCCTGACTGGAGTCCTGCTGACCACCTGACCATAGTAACTGGTGGCCAGACCCCTGGTGCCGTAGGCCACACACCTTGGCCATACCAGACAAAGGGTAAGGAATCCTCAGGGAGGTGGCCTGTCTGGGTACAGTACCCATGCATTGACCTATCCCTAGTCCTGTGAAGTGCAGCAGCCATTCCTGCAGATCTTTTGGGCCTATGGTCCCCTGGGGCAGCACACAGGTAGGGCCTGCTAGGGTAAGTAACCTGAGTTGGGTGGGACTAAGGGAGCTTTGCTGGGGTCCTCTTGCCTCAAGTCCTGGCTGGCTCACCTGGTGTTACCTTGGAGAACCTGAGAGGGTTGATGGGGCTCCTGGACAGGTCCACCTGTTGGAGGCACCACTAGGCCTTGGGAATGGTCCTGACACAGGGTGGCTCCATGTCTGTCCCCCAGAGTTAGAGGCCTGGGCCTCTCGCAGGATGGCTGTTTACTCAGAGTGTGCCAGGTGGATTCACGCAGCCCCTGTCCAGCCAACAGGGACATTTGGTGCCTGCCCTGTATGAGCTCTGCGGTGGCACACTCTGACCTCAGTCTTGCAACAGGTAGTATTTTCCACCCCATACTTGGCTCCCTGTTTCCATGTAAAGGTGGGTGTGTATTGAGGCCACAGGCACTGGGCCCTGGGCCCTGGGCTGGGGTATCCTGCTTTGGTGAAGGCTGTAGAGTTGGTTCCCATAGAATTTAGCTGGGTAGAGGATGGTGGGGTGGCTGAGGCTGGCAAACTGATTCTGCTCCTCTCCCGAGTGGACCATGTGAGGCTGGTACAAAGGCTTGGGCCCTTAGGCTGGAGCCCTAAAGACCTTTCTCTGGGACAAATATGAAGATGGGTGCAGCATTCCAGGCCCACCCCCTCCCTCCCTCTCCCCCTTCCTCCCTTTGATTCTGTGTGCTTTGTCCTGTGAACTCGCTCTTTGTGGTCCTGACCTTTTTTCCACATCTTGTGTTTTTTCCTTTCCTGCTGTGAGGACTGAGGGGCCCGTGTTGCTGCTAGTACGTGCTTACAGCCCTGTTTTCCACATCTTTAGATCTAGGATGAAAGCAAATTGTATTTTTATTCCATTAAAAATAAACAGGCTTAGATGAGCAGGATCTGACATGTGTTGATAATGGTGATTCTGGGGTCCCTGCTGGCTTTCTGTAGGCCAGTGCTTCTTCACTGTGCCTGGCCTAGCAGTCAGTTGGGCCTGGCCCCTCCCTTTTCCCAGGTCTCTGGGACAGTCCTGAACCAGAGGCCTATGTTCACAGAGGACAAAATGGGACAAGGGGTCCTTAGGGGAGGGAGGTCATGGTGTTGGTTGCCGGGCAGCACGGGGGGCATGGAACAGTCAGCAGCACTGGCCCTGGCAGTGCCATTCCCTTTCGGAGCCACAGGCGCTAATGCTGGTGGGGCCGGATGCCGGCCCATCCACAGGTCACCAATGAGATCACGCCGGTGCTGTCCTACTCTTACATGGTGGTGCTGGTGCCCATTTTCCTGCTCACCGACTACCTGCGCTACAAGCCAGTGCTCCTGCTGCAGGGCCTCAGCTACATGGCTGTGTGGCTGCTGCTGCTGCTGGGCCATTCAGTGCCACACATGCAACTCATGGAGGTCTTCTACAGCATTACCATGGCCGCCCGCATCGCCTACTCCTCCTACATCTTCTCCCTGGTGCGGCCTGCACGCTACCAGCGCATGGCCGGCTACTCGCGCACGGCAGTGCTGCTGGGTGTCTTCACCAGTTCTGTGCTGGGCCAGCTACTGGTCACTGCAGGCAGGATTCCCTTCTCCACTCTGAATTACATCTCACTGGCCTTCCTCACCTTCAGCCTGGTGCTGGCGCTCTTCCTCAAGCGCCCCAAGCGCAGCCTTTTCTTCAACCGTGGTGCACAGGCACGCAGGGACTTGGCTTCAGAGCTGGACCACATGAACCCTGTGAGCCTGGGCCAGCCCCAGGGCAAGAAGTTGGGGCGTGCGCTGCTGGTAGCCTGCCAAGACTGGGTCCTGGTGCGCATGCTGCGGGAGCTGGGAGACAACCTGCGGCAGCCACAACTGCGCCTCTGGTCCCTCTGGTGGGTCTTCAACTCAGCTGGCTACTACCTGGTGGTCTACTACGTGCACATCCTATGGAGTGTGGTACAACCTGCCGCTGACAGTGCCCGAGTCTACAATGGCGCGGCTGATGCTGCCTCCACGCTGCTGGGTACAGGCATCCCCACCACCCCCTCCCTGCTGCCTGATGATCCCCGGCCTACTCCTCTCACTACCCCTCAGCCCAGTCCCCCATCCTTCCCCTCCTCCCCTCATACCTGTCACCTCCTCCCAACCTAGCTTCCCTCCCACCCCCCATTGTCTACCTAGCTGTCTTGCCACCTACCTTCAAACCACCTATCAACCTGCTGCCCAGCTGACCTGGCCCAACCCCCAAACCTCCTGCTCCCCACCTCCTCCCAAACCAGCTAGCCTTGCCTGCATCCCTGCTGCCTGCTCAGCCTACCCTCTCTCTGCCCTCAACTATCACTCCCTACCCCGATTTCTCCTAACCTATCACCAGCCCCAGCCCTCCCCATCATTGCTTTGCCACAGGATGGCTGTGACACTCTGCCTTCCCCAGGCGCCATCACATCCTTCGCTGCGGGCTTTGTGAAGATCCGCTGGACACTGTGGTCCAAGCTGGTCATTGCAGGTGTCACGGCCACACAGGCTGGACTGGTCTTCCTCCTGTACAGCACACGCAACATCTGGTTGTGCTATGCGGCCTTTGTGCTCTTCCGAGGATCCTACCAGTTCCTTGTGCCCATCGCCACGTGAGTTCCAGATGGTTCTATGGGGAGCATGGGCATGCATGGTGCGGGCAGACTAGGAGGGTTGTGTGTGTGCCCCACCCAGGGAGCAGACACCTGTCATACTCTTACCTTGGTACCTAGTAGTCCCGCTGCCTTGGCCTCAGTTTTCCCTGCCAGCAGTGGACCTGACAGCTCCAACCCTGCTGAAGCCCCCTCAAGGGTTCTCTTTGTACCACCACAGGGCTAGCCCCACCTGGAGCTGATGAAGGTGTCCCTTGCCTCTGCCCCAGTCTTCATTCTCTGGGCCTTGGTGGCCCTGCCTATGCTGTCCAGCTCCTGCCCTGGTGGGTCAGCCTGCTCTCCCAGGTCCAACACCTCCTCTCTGAAGGCCGCCATACACCCACACTAGTGCCCTGCTTCAATCCCACTATCCATGCCCACCCTCTCTGAGACCCCATTGGAGGGGGAGTATGCTCCTGTGAGTTTATGCTCATGTCACACTCACACCACACAGACATACCCACTCCCACGCACACTGGCATACACACACTGGCATGCCCACACTACATACTCAGACCATACACACTACACACTAGCATACTCATACCACACATACATACATGCATGCCACATGCTGACACATCACACAGACTGATATCTGACACATCAATACTGACACACTCATACTGTGCTGACACATCACACACACACCACATATTCAGACCACACAGACACTGGCACACCACTCATCACACTACACACAGGCACCTGCCTTCCTTGGCCTGTCCCCACCTTCCCCATCCCAGGAGACTTTTGACTGGGCTCACCTCCTTGGACCTCACCTCCTGGATCTGTCTCCGGGCCTGGCCTCCCTGTGCTGTTGCGCCCAGCTTTCCTCCACCGTGGACATTCCCACTCTGGCCACACACACATCTGAGCATCTGTCCCTTGCCTCTTCCTGAACTGAATGTGTCCTCTAGCTCCTGACCCTTGAGTCATTCCATCAGGTTGGTGGTCTGATTCCCATGCAGTCTTATCTGGTTACACCTGATACCTATGCTTCCCTGTCCCCTCCTCATTTCCTTCCTGGACTTGGTTTCCTGGCTCATACCAACATCCTTTTTCTCCTGTCCTGACCACATTCAGGTTGCTGGAGTCCTTTTTGCAGCATGCTCACTGCACCTGCAGTGTGGACCACCATCCCCACACTCCTCACAGCCCCACTACTCTTGCCTCCCAGCGGTGAAGGCCCAAAGCGTGCCAGGGTTGGCTCACTCCTAACCTGCTAGCTCTTTGGAAAGGGCATCAGGGCCATCTGTTGGCTTGTTGTCCTGTGCTTCATCTGGTGGGACAACACCATCATGCTTTCACTAATTATAAAGCCATCAATACTAAGAGCAGAAAAACAAAAAAAGTGCAGGCATGTGTAGAGAGGAGGATGAGCCTTAGCCCTGAGGGACCTGGTATTGTGTAGAGCAAAACTCAGGCTCTGGTGGTCTCTGCCACTCGTTTGTGAGTGGGTCAGTGTCAGACAGAACAGTTGCTTCTGGTGATGAATGATAGACCTCACCACTGTCCCCTGAGGTGGGGTAAAGGCATCATTTCCGGTTCTTCCTTAGACAGCCCTAAAATGAGTACCCCTTTACCTGCGTTTCTCTTCCCAGGTTCTGATAATGGCCCCCAGTGGGTTCTTAGGAAGGATGTGGCCAGGTCAGAGCTATGCTTTTGTAGGAGGGTTTTAGCAAGTATCTCAGGTGCCCTGCAGGCCAGCGTGCAGGCTTCTCCCTGTAGGGCAGTCCCCACCCCTGAGCCCCTGACAGGCAGGGTAGGCCCCGAGGGCCGAGCAAGGCTGACCTCCTTCTGTGGTTGCCGGTGTCGGTTGGACTCATCTGCCTGGTGTGTACTTTTGTCCATCCATGGGATGACAGCCCTCTGTGACATGCTTCAGCAGCCCATGATCTGCTTGCTTGATCTGCTTGCCTGCAGTTCTCCAGGATTTTCAGAGCACCCTCTGAATATTCCATGTGCTGGTCTGGGCTCTGCTGCCTGGACCCTGGGAATTGGCCTGTCGCCCACGCCTCCCTGGTGACTGCTCGTTCCCCCTTGGGCTGATCATCCTCATCCTGTTGTCCTGCTCACCTTGGCCTTCTGTGCCCTCTCCCACCTGATGCCACCCAGCCTCTCTACACCAGCACTTGTGTCTCTATCATTGTGTTTCCAGAGTTTCAGGCAGGTGAACTTCCAATCACTCTTTGTCTAGTTCTTTTTGTAAAGAAAGCACTTTGTGGATTTTAATGAGAGCTGAATCCAAGTACTAATTTCTTTGCCGAGGAGCAGAAGACTAATGTTTCACCACTTCCTGTCAGGGATGTGGCCCCTTTATTCCTGTTATGCTCCACACCTTGAATGCCCACGCCACTGCTGCTCACCTCCAGAACCCCTTACCTCCAGGTCTGTCCTTGGTCATGGGAAGCCTCCCAGGGACCCTCCCAAGCTTGCCTCTGTGCTTCTTGGCACCCACTTACAAGGCTCAGCCTCTCTAATCAAAAAATCCAAAATTCTAAATACTCCAAAATCTGACACTTTTGAGCATGGAAAACATATCCCAGAAGAAAATTCCACAGCTGACCTCATGTGTCAGGTTGTAGTCAAAGCACAGTCAAAACTTGGCTTTGTGCACAAAATTATTAAAGTATTATATAAAATTACCTTCAGACTATGTGTATGAAGTGTGTATGAAACAAATGAATTTCATTTTTTAGGCCTGGGTCCCATCCCCAAAATACAATTCACTGTGTACATGCAGTTATTCAGAAATCCCACTCTTCTGGGTCCAGGCATTTTCCTAAGGGAGACTGGACTCTGATGAGCCGGGAGGATGTGATGGCTGTCACACAGCCCCTCTTGGGAACGTGGCCTGGGTACTGGGCTCCTCTCCAGTGTGGGAGGTAGGGGGAGGTAAGGGCTGGTGGGTGGGCCCTGGGGTGATGGGGGCTGCCTGGTAGGGTTCTTTCTGTTGCTTCTGCCTCTCCTCCCCCTGCAGGGCCTGATCCAGGCATACTCTTCTCATTCAGCTTCCAGATTGCATCTTCTCTATCTAAGGAGCTCTGTGCCCTGGTCTTTGGAGTCAACACATTTTTTGCCACCATTGTGAAGACCACCATCACCCTCATAGTCTCAGATGTGCGCGGTCTGGGCCTCCCAGTCCACTCACAGGTGAGCCCCCACTTCAGGCTTGAATCCTTGGGGAAGGAAGCTGCTCATGGGGTCCTTGCTGGGTCCTCCTGGTGCCACCTGGTGTGGGGTCCACTGTGGCCAGGGGTGTAGAGGGCAGGCTGAACTTCTCCAGTGGACACACTGGGCCAGGGTGGAGCAGGAAGGGAGAGAGTCCTGAACAAGCTCATTCAAAGTAGGTGGAGCCCCCATCTAGGCCCTATGTCGCAGTGGGGATGACTGAGCCTCTGACCAGCATGGCCAACCGATTTTTCATCTCAATGTCTGTAAGCCCTGGCTAGGGGACACGTGATCTTGTTCCCTTCAGGCAGGAGAACCAGGTAGAGCCACTGTGGTAGGTTTTGGCATGTAGGCCCCTCTCTGGGTTTCTGTCCCTTCTCCCATCCTGGGGTGGGCTTTGTGATGCTTATGAGAAGAGCTTGAAAACATGCCTTTAACTCCTGGGACCCCAGACAAGTCGGGATCTCTGAGCTCAGCCAGATGGCAGGCACAGCCAGGAGATCACCGTTCCTCAGAAACTGTCCCACCCAAGCCTGTGGCTGGACAAACACCTTAGCAAAAGCCTTTGTCTGCAGGACGAAGGCCTTGTTTACCCAGGGCCTATGTCACATGGCAGGAGGCCTGTCAGGGCTGGCCCAGGCCCTCTGCGGGTGTGGAGTCAGCACAGCCTCAGGGATGCCAAAGCTTAGCATTGAGTCTGTCTGGCCAGGTAGGGGGCCTGGGCAGGAGCAGGCATCCTAGCTACTGAGGTGCTGGCTATCTTGCCTGAAGTGTGCCTTGCAGGGTTTGCAATGCCTCTGAGGAAGGACAGCATTCTTCAGCCTGGGGGTCAGTAGGGCCTGGGCACAGAGGCAGGCCGTGGACCTTCTTCTACAGAACCCTCCAGATGCCCTGCCCTGCCTTGCCAGGCTTATCACTGGGGCTGGTTAATGCGTCCAGACCAGAGGGATGGACAGAGCCTCCTGTGCTGAGCTATTCTGGGGTCTTCAGGAATGTGTACATCAACTCTACATGATGCCTGGTGTGTGGAACTGGGCAACTATCCAGCTGTACTGGGAGGGGCCTCAGTACCCCAGAGGAAGCCCTCCCCATCCTTCGGACCCCGAGTTGTCTCCTGCCCCCAGACAGTGACCTGGCTTCTGACCTGCCCCTGGGTGTTGATCTCTGTGCCACTGCACCTCCCCACTACCACCTCCCTCTCCTACACCTCCCCCCTCCACCTCCCACCTGAATTTGTGAGCCCCCTTCCTGCTGCTGCCCTACATAGGAAACCTCTTCAGGTGGGCTTCTGAGGGGCTCATGAGGGCTTGGTGGGAGGGGCTGGTTTTTCCCAGAGGGTCAGCCTTGAGGGAGCACCTCCCCTTCCTGGGTTGATCCTGTTCCCAGCTTCTCTCAGGTGGCAGTGTGGCTTGGACTGGGGTCCTGGGGAGGTAGCGGCAGGCTCCGGCCTGTACTTCCTGCTGCTCAGGTCAAACTGAAAAAAATGCATGGACTTTTCTCTGGCTGATGTTATTTTCAGGTTAAAAAGTAACTCTAGTACTGGGGCATTGTGTTGATGATTAGAAGTACTGCTGGGCCCAGTGGGCAGGAGTGCCAGCTCACCTTGCTCTCCCTCTGCCGTGATGGCATTATGGGTGTCCCCCCACATCATCTTGAGTGGAGTGAACAGGGAGGACAGGAGCTCAGGCTTGGCAGGAGCAAAGCCAGGAAGACTGGTGGGACTGTAATGGAGTACGAGGAGCTGGCAGACCTTAACTTGCCTGGGTTTGTTTTTTTAAATTAAACTTTATTTTTGGGTAATTTTGCATCCACGTGCAGTTTAAAAAATAGCACATGGGAGATCCATGTGCCCTGTACCCAATTTTCCCAATGGTCACAACTTATATAGCATCACAGCCAGCATATTGACTACGGTCGAGATCCAGGCCATTCCATTTGCACAGGGATCTCCCATGCTGTTCTTTCGTAGCCGTGCCCACTGTACGTTCAGCCACACCTCCTCCTCAACCCCTGGCAACCATTAGCCCCTCTGCTGCTGTGTAATTCTGTCATCGCTAGAGTGTGTCATGTGACCTTTGGGGAGTGCTTTTGTCGGTCAGAGTTGTTCTCCGGAGATTCATACAGGTTGCTGCTGTAGTACTAGTTTACTCTTTACTGTTGGGCAGTACTCCAAGGTCTACTGCACCATACGGTCTTTAATGTCTCACTATTAAAGGACTGTGAGTCCTTTCCACTTTTGAGATACTACAAATTAAGCAGCTATCAGCATTCTTTTACAGGTTTTTGTGTGAAGCTAAGTGTTCATTACTTCAGAATGAACACCCAGAAAGCTGCTTCATATAGTGAACTGCCTGCTTTCCTGGTGGGTGGAGCATTTTCCCATTACTGCCAGTAGCATCGGAGAGGTTGTTTCTCAGCACCCTCATCAACTTTCATGTTGACACTATTTTCATTTGAGCCATTGTAGTTGTGTAGTGATGTTTCATCATAGTTTTGATTTACTTTTCCTTGATGGTTAATAATGTTGAACTCTTTCCATGTGCTTATTTTCCATCTGCATGTCCTTGGTGAATTGTTGCTTCATATCTTCTGACCATTTTCTGCTTTATACTTTTGAGTTTTGAGCATTGTTTATATATTCTAGTTACTAGTTCACACACAGACACACACAGTTTGCAAATATTTTCTTCAGCTCTATAGCTTGTCATTCATTTCAGTGTGGTCTTTTGCAGATAAAATGTTTTTAATGTTGATGAGGCCTGATTTAATAGTTTTTGCTTTTATGAATCATGTTTATGGTGTCAAGTCTAAGAACTCTTTGCCTATCCCCAAATTCAGGGGATTTTCCCCAGTTTCTTTTTAAAAGTTTTATAATTTTACATTTAAGCCTATGGTCAATTTTGAGTTAATTTTTGTCTAAGGTGTTAAGTTTTAGTCAAGGTTCACTTTTCTGGCCCGTGTGTGTTTATTTATTCTAGCATCATTTGTTGAAAAGACTTACCTTTCCTCCATTGACTTGCTTTTGTACCTTTGTCAAAAGTTGGGTGTATTTATGAATCTGTTTCTGGATTCTTTACTCTGTTCTACTGAACTGTGTGTTTACCCATTTACCAGTACCACACTGTCTTGCTTATGAAGCTTTATGGTAAGTTTTTGAAATTGAGTGGTCTGATTCTTTTAACTTTTTCTTTTTATTTGAAATTATTTCCACAACTATAGTTTCTTTGCTTTTCTTGTATACATTTTAGAGTAATCTTGTCTATATCTATAAAAATTATTTCTCAGATTTTTTAAAGGAGATTTGCATTAAACTAGTATTTCAACTTAGGGTGAATTGAATCTTTACTGCATTGTCTGTTTTGATATATGCTCTTCCAATCCACGAACATGGAGTATCTCTCCATTTATTTTGATCTTCATTGATTTCTTTCAGCATTTTGTAGTTGTAAGTATGAGTACCATATATATTTTGTTAGTTTACACTTAAGTATTTTATTTTTGAGTAGATGATACTATATTTAACATTTGATGTCTACATTAGTCTGCTTGAGCTACCATAACAAAATAACACAGATGGGGTGGCTTAAACAACAGAACTTTATTCTCACCCAATTCTGGAGGCAGGAAATCTGAGATTAAGGTGTTGATAGAATTGGTTTCTCCTGAGGCCTCAGGTCTCCTTGGCTGTAGATGGCATCTTCTGTTTTGTCTATATGGTCTTTTCCCTGTGTGTAGTCTCCCTTGATATCTCTGTCTCTTCTTATAAGGAGACCAGTCAGATTGGATTAGGGTCACACTCTTATGACTTAATTTAAACTTAATTACCTTTTTAAAGGCCCTCCAAATGCAGTGACACTGAGGGCTAGGGTTTCAACTTATGAATATGGGAACTGGGGAGAGGTACACAAAATTCTCTCCATAACAGTGTACATGTTTTCATTGCTAGTATATAGAAATACAGTTGATACTTGTGTGTTTACCTTATATTCTGCAATATTGCTGAGCTTAAGCTTACTTATTCTAGAAGGTTTTTTTGGTTTTGTTTTTTAAGATTCCTTGAGATTTTCTCTGTAGACAATTATGTCATCTGCAAGTAGAGGCTGTTTAATTTCTTCCTTTCTGATCTATATATCTTTTTATTTCCTTGTCTTATTGCGTTGGCTAAAAGTGTATTATGATTTCCTCCATTTTGCTTGCTTTAGATTTATTTTGCTCTTTCTAGGTTCTTGAGGTGAGATATTATTGATTTGAGATTTTTCCTCTGTATAATGTATACATTTAGTGATATAAATTTCCCTCCCCAGTACTGCGTTAGCTGCATCCCACAAATTTGATAGGCTATATTTTTATTTCAATGTATTTTTTTAACTCATCATCATTTCAAAGTTTGTTGTTTTGTTTCCAAGTGTTTTGAGATTTTCCTGTTATCTTTCTGTTATTAATTTCTTTTATGATTCTATTATGATTTTATTTGAGTTTAGTCCTTTTGTCTGTTTTAGTATATGTTCTGTGGGCACTTGGAAAGTTTATGTATTCTGCTGTTGTTGGGTAGAATATTCTATAAATGCTAAGATCCTATTGACTGATGGTGTTATTGATTTCTTCTCTGTTCTTGTTGGTTTTCTGTCTAACTATATTATAATTGAGAGAGAAGTGTTGAAGTCTCCAAGTATAATTGTGGATTTGTTTCTCCTTTCAGTTCTATCATGTTTTTGTTTCACATGTTTGCAGCTCTTTTGTTTGTTGCATATACATTTGGGATTGGTATGTGTCTTGGTGGATTGACATTTTGTCATATATAATAGAGGAATTGTATAATGTCCCTCTCTGTCTCTGGTCATTTTCTATGCTCTGAAGTTTACCTGATACTAATATAGCCACTTCTGCTTTCCTTTGATTAGTGTTTGCATGCTACGTCTTTTCCCAGTTTTTTACTTTCAACCTTCCTATTTTGCTATATTTGAGATGAGTTTCTTGTAGATAGCTGGTAGTTGAGTCATTTTTTTAAACCCAATCTCTGTCTTACAGTTGGTGTATTTAGACTATTTATATTAAACATAATAATTTATATATTAGAGCTGAAGTCTGCCATTTCACTTTTTATTTTTCATTTATTCTCTGCTTTTAGTTTTATTTACTTTTTTGCACTTTCCGGTGGGTTACTTACATATTCTTTGGAATTTTGTTTTGGTTTATCTATTATGTTCTTAGTTTAGCTATTTTGGTGGTTGCTTTATGTATTACATCACCAGTTTGAGAGAAGCATAGAAAACTTTGCCTCCCTTATGTCACTTTATTGTCCCCCACTTATAGTACAATTGCTTTAAATATTTTCTTTCTATACCTTTAGTGCCACATAATACAGTGTTATAATTTTGCACTAATCATCAAACACAAGTTAGGAACTCAAGAAGGAAAGTCTATTATTTACCTATAATTTTACCTCTTGTGTTTTCTTCCTGTTATTTCAAAATTTCTTCCTTCTTTAATAATTTTCTGTTTAGAGAACTTCTTTTTGCCATTATTTTGGGTAAGTCTGTTGGTGATAGATTCTTCTCTTAGTTTTTCTTTATTTGATATATCTTTTATTGAATGATGTTTTGTTTTGCTGTTTATAGGATTCTGGGTAGGTAATGTTTTTTCCTTTATCATGTGAAGAATGTGGTGCCACTTCCTCGTGGCCCTCAAGATTTGTGATGAGAAATCACTCATTCAACCTGTTTTCCCTGTAGGATGTCATTTTGACTGCTTTTAAGATTTTCTCTTTATTTTACCTTCAGTTTTACAAGTTTGCGTATGGTATGTGTTCTTGCAGCTCTTGTTTTACTATTTGGGGTTTGCGTGGCTTTTTGAATCTTTGGTTCATTATGTCTTGCCAAATTTGGAACATTTTCAGTCATTATTTCCTCAAATACTTTTGTTAATCTTTTGTTATATAGTTCCACAAAGAGTGAGGCTTTGTTCAGTTTTTTCCAGTTTATTTTTCTTGTTGTTCACAATGGGTAATTTCTGTTGTTCTATTTCCAGTTCACTGATTCATTTATCTGTCTCTTCTGTTTTGTTATTGAGACTGTTCATTGAGTTTTAAAAAATTTTAGTTATCGTTTTTTTCTGTTCAGAGTTTTTTTTGTTTGTTTGTTTGTTTTTGTTTTTGGTTGGCGTCTCACTCTTTCACCCAGGCTGGAGTGCAGTGGCATGCTTACCGCTACTTCAGCCTTGACCTGCAGGGCTCAGGTGATCCTTCTACCTCAGCCTTCCAAGTAGCTAGAACTATAGGCATGCATCACGACACCTGGTTAATTTTTTGGTTTATTGTAGAGACAAGGTCTTGCCAAGTTGCCCAGGCTGGTCTCAAACCCCTGGGCTCAGGCAGTCCTCTCACCTCTGCCTCCCAAAGTGTTGAGATTACAGGCATGAGCCACAGTCCTCACTTCCTTTTTTAATTTATCTTTATTTTTTATTTTTGAAACTATTTTTGTGTTTCCACAGTGTTTGTGTTTGCTTATTGAAGCATTTTTATAGTGACTGCTTTAAGATCTGTCTCAGATAATTCTAACACCTTTGTCATCTTGATGTTGGTATCTGTTGATCATCTTTCATTCAGTTTGGGATTGAGTAGTTCCAAGTATGCTGATTTGACTTTGGACTGAAATGCAAGTATCTTGGGTATGATGATGTGAGATGATCTTCCTTCTGCCTTCTATTTTGGCTGTTTTTTCCTGACACAGCTCTAGCAGGGGATGCTGGGTGTGCATCGCATTATGACCAGAGAGGGAGGAAGTCCAAGCTCCCCACTCAACCTTCGTGGCATCTGGGGGTGGGTGAGTGGTTGAGGCTCTTTCTTATTGCCAGACAGGGATAAGAGTTCCAGCTCCTTGTGGTTCTCTTGACGCCACTGGCAATGGGACATCACTGTTACTGGGATGAAAGTTCATTCTTGCCACTTGGCCTCCTGATCCCCCACCATGCCTCGAGGGGAATAGACACTTGGGTATTGCTAGGTGGGGGTAAGAGGCCAGGCTCCCCATATGGTCTCCACTGACTCCTTGGGGGAGTCATTCCCACTAGGTGGGGTGAAAGTTCAGATACCCCAGATGGTCTCCCCTGAGTCCATGAGGGTGGGGGTAGGAGTGGGAATAGGGGTATTCACCGCCCAGTGGGAATGTAAGTTGTAGCTCCCACTTGTAAGTTGACAGCATCCTGACAGGTGAAGGTGGCAGTCTGGGCTCCCAGTCCTTGCTGGTATGGATGGGTGGGCCGTGGTATACCTGTGGTGTCTGTTGGAGCAGAGTGATTTCTGTCTGGGAGTCTCCACCTTGATGGGCTGCCCTTCCCTTTGGCCAGAATGAGCTGCTTTTTGAGGGGCTCCCCTGTGTTCTATGGCATCTCCAGCTTGCTGGCTCTTCAGTTCTAAAGTCTCTGAGGTGAAAGAGAGACACCTGGGAGCTCTACTTGTTGCTCGCTGGAGGGCCTGGCCACCACCTGCTTCTCTCCACTTTCCAGGCTTCCCGAGTATCTTATCTGGAGCAGCTGGGATTTCAGTTATTTGTAGAAAAAGGATAGGGACCAGCATGTCAGCCCCATCTTCCAGGAAACAAAGTCCTTGGTGGTCACTTCCTGGGTTTGCTTGAAACATGTGCTTTCCTAGAAGGGAGTGGTGCCGCCAGGCTGTAGGGATCTAGCCTGCAAGTCTGACACTGGCCTGCAGTCTGGGGCAGGATTTGCTGGGCCTGACACACAGATGACCCAAGACCTCCTGGCCTTCTGGACCATCTGCATCTTTGGGAATGATTGGGTCTCTCCCTGGTATCCTGGTCTCTCCTCTCCATGGCAACTGTGAGAACCCGGAGATGTCATGCTGCTGTGCAGTTGCTTTTTGTCTTTGCTGCACAGCTTCTGCCACTGAGGCAGAGATGGGCTCAGTGCAGAGGGTTGCTGAGATGGCACAGTGAGCAGAGAGCCCAGAGAGCAGCTCCCAGCCACCCACTATGGTGCTGTTCGCTTGCCCCATGGGATGGAATCTTCTGGTCCTTACAGATGTCCTCTGGCTATCTTGGCAGCCATGAGCACTCAGCCCACAAAGCAAGGGCCTTGGGAGAAGACCTGCAGGCCACACAGTGGCAGGCCACATGCCAGGACCTGGAGGATTTTGGGGAAAAATGTGGGAGCCCTCCCCTTTCAGAGCTGTGCCAGCCTGTGGCAGGAAGGAGGTCAGGCGGCAGGCACCGTGTGACCCTCTCCCGGAGCTGGTATTTGGCTCTCGGGCAGTGTTTGGGAACAGGATATAGCCTGGAGAAGGGCATCCCAGGAGCAATTGATGTGAGTGGAGGGAGCGAGTGGGGAAGTGGGCCTGGCCTAGAGGGGAGAGTCTCAGGAGCAGGTGGCATGGAGGGTCCGCCTCACCCCAGCCTCTCTTTCCAGTTCCTCCTCTACTTTGTGTACTTCCTGGTCCTGTCAGCCATCTACCTCTCCGGTGCTGTGCTGGATGGCCTGCGGCACTTCCAGCGGGGCCACCACCAGCCACTGCCCCTGGCCCAGGAGCTGAAGAGTCCCTCAGCCGAGAAGACTGCGCAGGTGCTGACCATACAGGATGAGGGCCTCGGGGATCTGCAGCCCTTGACCCCACCCCTGCTCCCAGAGGACAGAGCATGGGCCTTGGAGCCAGCCTCCCTGGGGCAGAGGCAACCGGGTCCAGCCTGGCCTGTTCTCCCAGTCCCAGCCCAGCCGGCGGCCAGATTCCTGACTCCAGAGGTAGCACCTCCTGCCTGTACTCCATGTCCTGACCAGGCCCTGACCCCTGATGTTGCCGACGTGATGTGTCTACAGCCAGCTGCCTATCCTCTCAGTGTCAGCCAACCAGGTTTGCAGCTTCGTCTGAATTCCAGTGTTCAGAGTGTGAACCAGTGACTTATAAGGCTCTTTGTGTGCCTTTGTGGGTGACCTTCAATTTGTCCCTGTGACCCATGTCTCATGGCCCGCCTGCCTTAGCCAAGAGGAGGCCTCGGTTCATCCTGCCAAGCAGCCTTCATGCACTCCCCCTACCTAAGCCCTGCTCCATATGCTGATGATAGCTAGAGCCTCCTGGGACACTTGGGGCAGCTGCCTGGCCTCTGCAGGCTCGGTTGCCTGTCACTGGCCCAGAAGAGGCTGATGGGGCTTCCTGTGTCCACCAGGCCTTCCTGTCTTCACCTGCTAGAGGCTCAAGGCAAATCCTGTCTGTCCCTGGGGACAGGCAAGGTGACCCCAGATGCCAGCCCAGGGGATACTGGCCTACTAGGGGTACTGGGCCCTCCAGGGCAGGGTGGGGCCATGATTCCCCTGGCCCATAGCTAAACTGTGACATTTCTAGTTGTCTTAGGTGCTTGCTTTTTTGAACAACATGCTAATATTTTTTAACTGACATAAAAAATGAGGAACTAAATCTGGTCTCCCTGTCTCTGTGGGAGAAGTGGCAGCAGACATGTCCCTATCAGATAGCAACAGTGACCTGGAGCCCTGGTATAGTCCCTTTCCCTACCAAGGGCTTTGGCTGGCAGGTCCTCTGTCATCCCTTTCTCTGTTCTGAAGTTAGTTGGCACTGACCATGAGTCCTCAAGAACTCATGTTTAGGGTTAGGGTTAGGCCATATGTCCATGCCACCCAGAGGACTTGCCCTGCCTCTACAGATGTGCCAGCCTCGGTGTATACGGGGCTCTTGGATGGCCCTGGGTAGCACCAGGTGAGCTGTTCTCTGGCCAGTGTGGGGCAGTATGTGTCCAGTGGCATCAGGGTCCAAGAAGCCTTGGCATATCACTTCAAGGTCCAGGGGAGTCACCTGTGCATGCTTTTACCAAAACACAGGAAACAACCACAACCTGGGCATGAGGTAGGCCCCTCATTCCAGACAGCCTGGCTGGGGTGATAGGGATGAGGCCAGGCAAAGTCTGCTCCCCTTCCAGCTCCAGCCCAGGGCCTTGCCAAGCCCCCCACCACCACTCAAGCCATGATCTTCCTGGGTATAGGCTTGTCAGAGGCAATTGCTCAGCTCCGTGCAAGAAGCAGGAGATAGAATTTCTGGCTGAGGGGGAGCCACTGGAGCTGGCTATATTCAGGGGTCTCTTGAGGTTTGCTAGAGTGAGTGTGGCATCCTGGGGGGTACCGTGGGTCTAGAATATGAAGGTTTGCACACACATGGAGGGTGACCTGAGTCACACCAACAGTGCTGGTCAGAGGGAGCAGTGGTCCCCCAGTGCATCCACGGGCCCCACCCCTGCCACCCTGTAGACATTGCTGGGAGGGGAGCCGCATTGCCTCTTTCTGGGTCCATGGATCTTGCAGGATGGATGAGTGAAGGGGGGTTGGCCTATGCCATGGGCTGGAGTGTGATGCGAAGCCCCCCTCCCAGCGAGAGCCCTCCCAACCAGCATCTGCCCCCCAGGCCTCCCTCTGCTCCTCCTCTCTGCCTGGCTCTGAGGACTGTTTCTGTTGCTCCCAAGCTCCTCACCAGCCACCAGGTCAGAGGTGGCTCAGGATACAGGTTCCCGGGAGCCAGCTAGGTCCTGCTTCAGAGGCAACCATGGCCCCTTTGGGGCACAGTAGCCACACAGAGAACATGGGCGTGGGGTGGGGCCTGGAGTACAGACTCACACAGTCTTGAATAGCCTGTGAGAACTGCTGGCTGCCAGAGGAGACCCCTGAGAGTATCCACAGACACCTGTGCACACCCATGTATACCTGTGTATGCCTGAGCATGCCTGCTCATGCCCGTGTATGCTCGTGCATGCCTGTGCATACCCATGCATGCCTGTGTATACCTGTCCATACTCATGTATACCCATGCATGCCTATACACTGGTGTACACCCCTGCCCCCTCAGCGGGATCCACCAGCTGGGCAGTTTAGGGACAAAGTACTCCAAGGACTCGTGAGTAATTTCGCCCTTCTGATAGTAAAGGCTACTTGCAGACCAGTGTCAGTGTAAAAGGTCATCTTTATTTGCCTGTTTGAACTGGCCTCACGTCACATGGTTACAGAACCAGCCCTACCAGTTTCATCATAGTCCTGAGGCATGTGTAGGCTACCATGCTGTGGTCAGCCTGGTACTGCATTGGGTACACACCTCCCTCCAGAGGACAACTCGTGCTCTTAGGCAGATGCTGCTGGACTTCTGGGGTGACTGAGGACCTCAGTCACCCTCAGACACCTGCCAGCTCTCCAGGGATACTGATGTGAGCCTTAAAGTTCCCCTCAGTCCCCCACAAGGAGGGCAAGGCTATGGGTTTTCTAGGAAACAGCCAATGACTGCCATCCAGGGCCAGCCCATCCATGTGTTGGTGTCAACAGGCTGTAGCCACATTAGCTGTCCCACGGCTCTACGCCAGCCTGAGTCTTCTCCACGTGGCCTAGTCCAGTGTGGGCTCTTGGCTGGGCAGTGCTGGCCATGAGCCACATCATGGTCAGGGCTCCTGGACCCCTTGCTCCCTGTGCTTCCCTGCAAAGGTCACCCAGGACCCCAGCGATTCTGCCACAGGGGCCTGGGCATGGGATGGATGGGGGCCCTGGATGGAGGCTGCCATGGCCCTAAATCAAGGGTCTCTCAAAACTCCCAGCTTAGGCTTGGGGCAAGCTCATGGCTCACCCGGAAGTCGCCTGGGACAGGAAGCCTGGAGACAGGCCCAACAGGTTAGGGCTAGTCCCAGGCCCCTGTGCACATACCAGGGCCAGGCCAGAGCCTGAGGTCACAGTGAGCACTGAGCTCAGAGATCCAGTCCAGTAGAGGTTGCTATGGAGGACAGTGCCAGGCCTAGAAGGGGCAATGTCCCTCACTCCATGCCATGGGCCATCCTGCTCACTACCTGGACAAGCACAGCCCACTTTCTGCTGCAGGTGCAGCCCTGAGGACAGGAGAGGCCCAGGAAGCCCCATGCTGAGTGTGGCCTTAGCCCCCAGTGCCTTGCCGGCCTGGTCTGGATTCTGTGCACAGAAGGGGTGCCAAGGAGGAAACCAAGTCAGTGCCTGCCGGGGTGAGCTCAGCTTCCCAGAGCAGTAGGTCCTGGAGTTAGCCTCTTGCTGAAACTGAGACATGTCCAATTCAGGCTGAGAGGCTGCACAGGGTACCAGGACAGTGCCAAGGTGGCCCCAGCCCAAGACAGGCCATGCTAGCATTGGGGGACTGGAGGGTAGGGGAGCAGGCGACCATCTCAGCATCAGGCTTCTGTTTTAAACTTTTAAAAAAATACACTCTTTGGTTTCCTTTTATTTCTTGAGGATTACATGAAATGTGAGCTATACAGGACAGTATCCCAGCCAGGCCCTGGGGTGCTGGCCAGGGTGCCCTGCCCGCTAGGGGGCTTCATCTGCCCCCACCTGTCCTCTCTGCTGTCGGCATCCAGGTGGCAGGCCTACTTGGAGGCTATCATGAAGCTGTTCTCGATGCAGAGCACGATGTAGGCATGGTGGCAGCCTACGGCTTTCTGACCCAGGAGCCTGCCTGCCAGCAGCGAGGAGGCCTGGCCCGTGGCTGCAGGGGATTCTGTCCGCCATGTTTCACAGTAGCTCTCAGTCAGCCTACGCCCGCTGGGGTCCGAGCCATGCCACACGCTCTTCTGGGGCCTGCAAGAAGCAGCAGGTCAATCACACCTAGACCTCTTCTCCTTGGGCAGAAGCCACCCCGGGCAGGAAGGGTGGAAGCGAGTGGCCAGCCCTGGGCACTGGAGGGCCACAGAGGGTCCCATGACCTAGAGAGCCACACAGCTTCCCTGCAGGCCGCCTGTCCAAAGCTCTACCTCCCAGATGGTGCCCCACACTGCTGCAGCCAGATATGCGGCAGAAGGCAGAGGTCTAGGATTTGGCCAGCAAAAGGCAGAAGTCCAGGACTCAGCATTCCAAGCTGGGTGGATATGGCCCTCAGTGTCCCTGCCAGGCAGAGGCACCTGGTCTACCATGATAAGACAAAGCCTCCTGCCTGAGGCCCCAGTCCCTGGGCAGCCCTGTGGCCTGGTCCAGCGCTTATGGAGGCAGCTCCATGAGGCTATATGGCCAGGGGTCCAGGCACCTCGAGGAGCACACTTAGGAGACACCAAGGTACCCTTTAAAAGCATGAGTGCTGGGGAGGCAGAGGGACACTGGGTGCAAAGCCTTTTTGAGGGCCACCTGGCCGCTTCGGTCAGTACTCTAAGTGCACACACGATTGGACTCAGAGCTGCCCTCTGCAGTTTATTCTTAGTCAGTGAGTAACTCACGGTGATATTTATGTGGCCAGCTGTAGGTTTGGTGATATTGTCACAGGGGGTTGAGCCCATTTGCCATGGACAGGAGGGGCAGGGTATGTAAGGGTGTTTTTAGAACACTGCTTTTTAAAACATTACTCATGACTAGTTCTCAAAGAGCAGCTTTCATTTTATGGTCTGTTGTGTTTTGTGATTTTAAAGGAACAAGCACATCTAGGGTCAGTCCAAACACTCAGGGAGACACACAGGAAGTCAGGGATGCTGGGTACGTGTCATCCTTCGCTGGGGTCCCCTGGGTTGCTGTGCTATCTGCAATGAGTGGGGACCTACCAGGTGGGGTGGGGACCTACCAGGCAGGGTGCCGCAGGACGTCCTTGCCATCGAAGGAGAAGATGCGGGTCCCGGGCTTCAGCTGGCCCTCGGTGCCTGAGAACAGGGCCTCCCAGCTGGGAAACAGCACCTCATCCTGCAGAGAGAAGACGGGGTGGGGTTTGTCTGCAGTCCCTGGTCACATCCTGCCAGAGAGACGGGCAGTCTCTGCAGACCCCAAGAAGCTACTGGCTGTGGCAGAGGGACCCAAGCCCCTAGAACTGGTCTATCAGAGGGTATGCTGAGTAGCAGGTTGCCTGCTCCCAGCTCAGGACCCTGGGGTTTGTGAATCCTCCACTGTCAGTTCTAGGGAGCACGGGGCACCCAGAAACCATACCAGTTCAGAAAAAGGAGCCACAGAATTAAGCCACAGGAGGCATTGTGACAGGAGCTTCTAGGCTGGGTGGCACTGGAGGCCTGAAGGCTGTGTCCTGACTCCATGCTACAGAACACAGCCATCACCTATGTGGCCAGCAGCATATAGGTGCCCCTGGAAACATCCACATGTGACAAGCACCAGAACCCTGGGAGGCATTGCTGAGGGCATGGACTCAGGGGACTACAGAGGGACTTAAGTACACTCTATGGAGCCACAGGGATGCAGAGACCCTGGTCTGGGTCTTGTGGAGGGTGACCCACCCAGAGCCCACCCTGAAGACTCCAGCTTGCTGATGGTAGCTGTACCATGGCACCCTCCAGAGGCACTCAAGGGAAGCCCCTGCTGGGAAGTCACACCTGAGGCCTGATGGGGGCACTGGAGGACTCCTGTGGGCCATCTGGCAGGCACCCCAGGATAGGCCTGACCCACCTTAAGGTTGACAATGGGCACGGCCCCGCGGTCGGCACGCCGCACAATGCTGTAGAGGTCCTGCAGCCGTGAGGACAGGAAGGCTCGGAAGGTTCCTGCCAGCCCCACGGCCCGCGCCTGCTGGAAGCACTGGAAGTCGGCCCCACGGATTCCACGCATGCCACCTGACAGTGGGCTGTTGAGTGCCACTAGGTGCAGCTGCAGGAAAGGCCGCACAGTGTTAGCTGCATCCTACATCTCCCTCCCCCACTAGCTGGAGCCCCAGAGACTCTGGGCATGTGCCCAAGCCCCATGAGGACAGGTGTGATCCAGGAGGGCAGAATAGGCGGATGCCTGGCAGCTCTACAGAGTCAGGACTTGCCTTCACTGCCTGAGAGCCAAAGAGCTGGGTGGTCCTGAGCCCACCTGGGGCACTCACCACTGGCTGGAAGTCCTGGTGGGTATGGGCGGGGGAGCCCGTGGGACGCACTGGTCGCAGGTGCATGTAGGAGCCGTGGTGTGATACTCCGGGGTAAGGCCGGGGGTCAGGCAGATGAGGGGGGCTGGCCAGGATGTCATCTGCCCGCCAGGGCCTCTCGGTGGAATGAGCGTGTTCCCGCCGGGGGTATGGGTTGCTGTCATGTAGCTGTACCACGGGGGGCTGCAGGGCTGCCACTTCATTGTCCTGAGGGTCAGAAGGCATGGGCTGTGGGGCAGGGCTCCTCCTATCCCATCCTGCACTCCTTGGGCTCTTGGTGGGAGAGGGCTGGACTCTGAGCTGGTGAGCAGGGAGCTGCACCCCTACACCCCAGGTGCTGTGGGAGTATGAAGGCAGGAGCAAGGGAGGAAGCCCTTCAGCCCATGATGCCTAGATGGAAGGTGGCTCTGCTTGGGCACCCCAGCCCCTCTATGCTCAGAAGCCACACTCCTCACTGACCACAGCCCCCTGACCTCCTGCTCATTCCTTGAGGCTGCTCAAACCCAAGGCATTGACACCAGGACAATGACCTTCTCAGCTCCTTGAACCTTTGCTCCCCAGCCCTCTCCACCCCTGCTCTAGACTCCCCTGACTCTGCACCTTCCCCACAACACTGAGCACTGAGCACTAATTCACCTATGTGCTGTCAGTACTGCTGTGCCCCAGGCAACACCAGCTTAGTGTTGTGTGCATGGCTGTGTCCCATGCCTAGAACAGTACCCAATATGCAGGAGGGATTTGCTGAATTAATGAATGAATGGATAAGAGAATAGACTGGGCTGAACCCTGTGGGTAGGTGGTTCATCCAGAGCCCAACCCACGCTACTTAACGTGAGGACTCATTCCTGAGTCATTTAAGGTCATGACATCTACTCAAGGAGGGGCCTACAGTAGTGGAACACTGAACTTGGGAAAACTAAAACAATTCCACTCATCCACCCACTCACCCACCTGTTCACCATCCATCATCCATCCACCCATCCACCACTCACCTGCCCATCCATCCATCCAACCACCCAACCCACCCATCCTTCCATCTGCGCACTTACACGTATGTTCATCATCCATCCACCCACACACTCACCCACTCACCCACCTCTTCACCATTCATCATCCATTCATTCATTCACCACTCACTCACCTGTCCATCCATCCTCCTTCCACCCACCCATCCACTCACCAACTTACACCATTCATCATCCACCCACCACTCACTCACCTGCCCACCCATCCAAATTCATCCATCCACACACGTTCATCCATCATCCATTTACCCACCCACCACTCACTCACCTGTCCATCCACCCACCCACCCACCACTCACCCACCTGTTCACCGTCCATCATCCATTTACCCACCTTCCACTCACTCACCTGTCCATCCATCCATCCACCCACCCACTCACCCACCTGTTCACCGTCCATCATCCATTCACCCACCCACCACTCACTCACCTGTCCGTCCATCCATTCATCCATCCACTCACCCATCCACCCATCTACCACTCACTCATCTGTCCATTCATCCACCCTCCCACTCACCTATCCATCCATCCATCCATCTACCCACCCACTCACCCATCTGTTCACCATCATCCCTTCAGCCACCCACCCACTCACCTGCCTATTCATCCATCCACTCACCTGTGCATCCCCATCCACCGACCAGTTCATCCATCTTCTGTCTGCCTGTCCATCCATCCATCTACCCATCCACATACCCACATGTCCCATCAATCCATCTAACCATCTGCCCACCTACCCACCCATCCCTCTGGAGAGATCTATTCCTGCATCTGTGATTCTGAGTGAAGGAAGAAAAAGATAGATGTGGATTTTGGTCCCAAGGAGATCTACCCCAAAGAGGGCACTGAGCCACAGACACACTAGAGGCACAGGAGTGGCACCCTCTTGAGATAGCCAACTGAGGTGGGGCACCTATTGTGGTCTGCACCCACTTTCCACAGCAGGGGCCAACTGTGAGTCACACTCTTGGCTCCAGAACTCCAGAGAACCAAGTGTTGTTCCAGAAATGGGACTGTGCATGCCCCCGTGTCCTGCTCATCCACCCAAATCTCTAACAACGACAAAAATACACTCCTTACTGTCCCTCGTGGGAGTGGCGTCCGGGCCTCCAGCTGGAAGAGAACAGCAGGGTTACTCCAGCAACCCTGACCTCAGCCACCCACCCACTCCCATCCCCCGGCACCTGACCTTCCCACACATGTGTATCATGATGCTACCCTCCACCTCTTTCTACTGGAACAAAGCCCCTGCACAGTTGACACCAGCCAGTGTCTTCGGTTGAGACCCACAGCCCCAGCCAGATGGAGGGATGGAGCTGGACTCACTGTCCAAATGGTGTGGACTGGGCCAGGGCAAGGGCTGGTGACAGGAGGGGATTTCCCAGTAGTTTGGGGCTGCATTAACACACTGATCAACACAGACTCTCAGTGGAAGATGGTGGAGTTCCCTGGGCCCCAGTGGGCTGCTGTAGGGGCACAGTGCTGGCCTTCATGCATCCTCTTGTTTGCCATGCAAAGGACAGACCTCCCCCAGGCCCAGGGAGCCAGGCTATGCCTGCCTGGTCAGACAGGTCCGCTTGCTGCAGCCCAGGCTGGTTCTGGGACAGCAGGAAGGGGCTGGCCTTGTCCTCTCCAAAGGGCTGAGGCCAGCATGATGACCCCATGTGTTCGAGGATCCTGTGGCTAGGCCCTGAAGCCAAGCAGCTTCATGCATCCTGAAGCCCAGTCCCAAGGACGCTCGTCTCCTCTCAGCTGTGTTTCTGATGCAGTGGAGCAGCAGAACTCCCCCCTCCACTCCCACCAGCCATGCTGTGTAGCATCGTGCTCAAGGGACCAAGCAAACCCCTGGCACCTTGTCCTGTGCAACCCCTTTTCTCGCGAACATGAGAATGAGGCATGGTCATTGCTGCAAACGGTGACAACCACATGGACTGCCTGGGAATCGGGTGTTGTACACTGACCATGCAGCACATTCATTCACCCACCTAAGGAGTGTGTGGGTCACTTTCTTTAACCCTCAAGCTGCTCAACAAAGTGGTTTACTAATTTATAAAAGATAGTTTAAAAGTGCAAGGAGAGGCGCTGGCTGCCAGTCTCTACCTTCTGCACAGCCCACTGCATCCCCTGCGTCTCCCCCACAGGGCAGTGGGCAGGTAGCATGGGTCCTCAGTTCAGGAAAGGGCCGCAAGACTCACCTGGACTTTGCGGAAGCCGTTGCGCACTCGCACATAGAGCTCCTCCCGCTCAGCCACGAAGAGTAGCCATCCCTCAGGCACCTCGTGCACCGTGTCCAGCATGGCCTGACGTGTGGCCCAGATGCGTACCTGCTGAAACCCAGACCAAAGATGGTTCTGCTGGGGGTAGTGTCAGGGCCATGGCAGGGGTGGGGACGGAAGGGTGCTGCACCAACATCACTGTAGCAGTGGGGGTGCTGGGCGCAGAGGAGGCATGGGTGTGGCTGTGGACTCTGGTCAGTTGTAGACACAGGTGGCCACCCCCATGAGCACTATTGGGGGCATCCTCCCACTTCCCATCCCATTCCACTGCACACAGTGCTGGGAACCTCGCAACAGGCTGTCTTCCTCCTGGGCCCACCCAGCTTCCCAGCTGACTCCGGCCCCATGTCAACTCTGAAAACTCTATTTCAAGGTTTCCGATATGTCCTGTGGGGTCCACAGGAGGAGGCCTCCCATAGGAGGGGCTGGCAAGTGGGGTCTGATGGGTCAGGTCTGCAGAACTTCATGGGGCACAGGGAGGTGGCTGCCTGGATACTTACTCCTGCGGAGGCACCCATGGTTCCAGGGGGTCCGGGGGGGCCAGGTGGGCCTGGGGGCCCAGGAATGCTGATGGCTATGAGAGAGAAACCAAGGTAGAACCATGTCCATGTGAGGTGGCCATGCAGGGCAGCCAGGGGACAGTTGTAACAGACTCTGCCCAGGGCTCACTCCCCCGACTTACTCTGCCTGTGAGGGCCAGGGAATGAAGGGGGGCCAGGGGGGCCGGGGGGACCAGGAGGGCCCTGGCGTCCCTCATAGCCAATGCCGGGGGGTCCTTGAGGTCCAGGTGGGCCAGGTTGACCCCGGATGCTCTCTCCCTTGGTACCCTAGGGACAACAAGACATCATGGCTACCTGCAGGCCTGGGCTGGGACAGGTGAGCTGAGGGGCTGGGCTATATACCACCATGAGCCTGCTGGGGTGAGTGTGGTCCCTGTATCACTGGTCACCTCAATGCCCACACCCCAGCCTGGAAAGCCCAGACCTTTCCCACACCACCACCTTTTTGCTGGGTTGCGATCCGGAGACCAAAGTGGGCCCCAACAACAGGGGACCCTCTGGGCAGAAGCAGGGCTCAAGGCTCTCTGGAATCTTTCAGGACAGATGGGGCCCTAAACCCTGAGGGCGTGTGACCCAGTCCTACTCAGGGCTTGGCACAGAGGCGAAGGGACCAGTACTGCAGGAGCACAAACCAAGGAACATTGGTGGGGGTGTCCTGGGGGCATCCACTCCCACCAAGTCTGCCATGCCCCACCCCCCCCCAGGGGCAAGGATGCTTCAGGGGCCTGCTAGGGCAGCTGAACTCAGGCTGTAGTCTTGTCCTTAGCCCACATTGGTGTACCCACCCTTGGCCCCTGAGCCCAGAGCTAGGGACATGAGCTCTGTCTGTATAGGCCTGGGCCTTACCGGAATTCCAGGATAGCCTGGTGGTCCTGGAGGGCCAGGGGGACCGGGCACGCTGGAGCCGAAAAACCCACCAGCTCCGGGCTCACCCCTCTCGCCTTTCTGTCCTGCAGCCCCTCGGTCCCCCTTCTCTCCCTGTGGATGGAAACATTTGTCTGACACAGCCCAGCTCTCACTGCTGGGTTGGGAAGGGGAGGCAGGAGGCACCAACTCCCACATCCACAGGGGAGGCCTCCTTGTGTCCCTCCCATGTCAAGGCCAGGCAGCTGGAAGCTTCTGGAGCCCAAACCTTGTCTGGGGCCTGCCAGGCGCTGACCCCACAGCACAGGGCTCAGCTTCCAACTCCTGCTGCATCAGCCAAGTCCCCTCAAAAGGAGCCAGAGTGGGGAATGTCCTGAGGTGCACCCTGTGGGGCCCATGCTCCTCATGAGGGTGATCAGAGAGAAAGCTCTTGGCCCTAGGCAGCATGAGGATGAAGCCATCCACCTGACACAGCTGCGTGAAGGGATGTCCGGACATCCCCACCCCCACCAGGCTGGTCACCCACCTTCATTTCAGCCTCCAAGCGGAGGAGGTCGAACGGGAACTGCCCTAGAGTGGGAGAGAGAAGGGGAAGCCTCGCTGGGATGATGTCTCACAACACCCAATCCTCCACACGGCCTCTCCCATCTGTTTAAGCTGGCCTTCATTTCATCCAGACATTTTGGTCTTTCTCTTGTAGAGATTGTATGTATTTATTTCATCACATCTATTCCTAGTTAATTGATGTTATTAAATGTTTTTTGTTAACAGTGACTTTTCTTTTTTTTTTTTTTGAGTTGGAGTCTCACTCTGTCGCCTAGACTGGAGTGCAGTGGCCACTCCCGGCCACCGCAACCTCGACCTGCTGGGCTCCGGTGATCCTTCCGCCTCAGCCTTCCAAGTAGCCGGAATTACAGGCATGCGCTACCACACCCGGCTGATTTTGTGATTTTATTGTTGAGATGAGGTCTCACTGCCCAGGCGGGTCTCGAACCCGCAGGCTCAGGCAATCCACTCACCTCAGCCTCCCAAAGGCGTGGGATTACAGGCTGAGCCACCAAGCCCGGCTAACAGTGACTTTTCAATACCTTTTTTAAATCGTCTGAGACTAGCCTTTGAATGTTCTCAGTGGCCTATAAACCTGGTGACCTTGGTAAAGTTACTATTAATCCTGGTGGTTTCTCCGCCTTTTGGGTTGTTAATGTGGAAAACACGCAGTCTGTGAACAGGGTGATTTCTCCCTCCCCTGGTCCTGCCTCTCCTCTCCCTTGCCTCCTCCCTGCGTGGGTGGGGGGGTAGGAGGAACAGCTGTGTCTCGTTTTGCCTGGAGAGATGCCCCCCAGGCTCTCAGCCAGTCCATGCAGCAACCCCCTCCTGAAATCATTGTGATGGGGGCATGTGACTATTTCAGCCTGATTCTCAAAGAATTAACTTTTAACTTGTTTACTTTCCTGATCCTCCCTATTTACATATATAAAACATACTAGTTTTCTTCATTTCTGATCTTTATTTTATTCAATTATTTATTTGTTTTTGAGTCAGCTTCTCACTCTGTCACGTAGAGTGCAGTGGCATGATCACAACTCACCACAGCCTTGACCTCCTGGGCTGAGGCGATCCTCCTACCTCAGCCTCCCTCCTGAGTAGCTGGGACTACAGGCACATACCACATCTAGTTAATTTTTTTCTTTGATTTTTTTTTTTTATAGAGATGAGGTCTCGCTATGTTGTTCAGGTTGGTCTCAAATTCCAGGGCTCAAGCAATTCTCCCACCTTAGCCTCCCAAAGTGCTGGGATTGCAGGCGTGAGCCACCATGCCCGGCCATTTTTGATCTTTAATTTCTTTCCATCTATTTTTATCAGGTTAAACTTGCTGTTTTTCTGACTTCTTGAGTTGGATGCGTAGAAACACTATTTAAGGCTGTAATTTTGTGAGCAGAGGGAACAAAGCCCCTTCTCCAGTTCCAGGTGGGGAAGCAACCTTGGGCTAATCTCCTCCCATTATTGTTCCCCTGAAGCCAGACAGGGGTGAAAATGACTCCACCTGGGTGCCTGTGGGAACAGCTCTGGTCCCTGCCCCAAGGCCACTACCTGATTGCCATTCCCTGGCCTATTACCCAGCAGGTTCTGAACAGGTAGTCCCATGCCCCCAGGGACCACTCATCTCACAGGTGCAGTCACTGGGGCTGGAGGCAACAGCTGCTGTCAGGACCTGTGCCCCCTCCCAAGCTGGGCCCATCCCTGGGTGCTTCGGCAGAGTAAGGGACCAGTGGTTGGCCCTGTCGCCTGTGAGCCTGGGTCACACCCCAGCAAGGCCCTCCAGGCAAGGCCTCCTTCCCTGGACAGATGTCCTCCAGTGCTGATCCCTATCCCTGTGGGGGGAGGGGACATCTCAGTACCCCGCACCCTGAGGGTGCTATCTCTTTTGGGAGGTGCCCATTTGGGTCCAGTGAGGGCGTGGTTGCCTGTTCCTTAGGGGGTGGGTGATAGAGCATCCCGCTGGGCTGCCAGCCTATAGTGCCACCTACTTGGTCCCCTTGTCTCTGCAGCCCTCCCTGAGTGTAGGTCCCTGAGGGTGCCATGAGCACAGAAGGGACTTCTGTCCTCCAGGAGGGGAGGCAGTAACCACATGCAGGTGAGGATCCAGGACCTGCTCAGGGCTCTGGGCATCTCCTAGCACTGGGGCTGGATACACACCCCAGCCTCTCTGCTGGAGTCCCCAGAGAGTGCTCACCTGGTGGTCCGGGTGGGCCCACTTCTCCTTTCTCGCCCTTTGGTCCTGGAGGGCCCTGGTACCCTGGAGGAACAGAGACCCCAGTGCCCATCACTGAATGCACCAGCAAGGGCCTCTGGGACAGTGCCCCTCCTGGGGATGGACATGGGGACAGTCAGAACAGATGCTTATAAGAGCAGAGACATGTGCTAACTGCCAAAGGGTTGGGGCAGCTGAGGGTGAGGGAAGCTCAGTTGGGAACTGGTGCCTAGGAAGGGAGTCCTGTGTCCCGTGCAGCTGTCTCAGGCAGAAAGCGACTGAAACTCCCTGCTGACTGACATCACTGAGGCAATACCCTGGGCTCAAGAGACAGCAGCTACTGCAGGTTATGATACAGTGCTGAGCAGAAATCACGACTGACAGGTACATGCTGGACATGGGGTGCCCTTCGAGAAAACCACCCAGGCTTCTGGTCCAGATGGGCTTGGGTTGTGTGTGTGCATTTTTCTGCCTGCATATGGCAGGGAAGGGGAATCTCAGCTGAGGACAGTCGATGAGGGCCCAATTTCAGACCCATCTGTGGGGCTTTGAGGGCCTTGAGGGCCGGTGGAGGAGTAGTGAGACCATCAGGGCTGGGTGTGGGCTGAGCATGTGGCACCAGCCTCGGGGTACAGGGCGACTCCCACTGGTGCCGGATCAGGGAGGAGAGATATGTCTGGAGCATCCCTGCCGAGCCTGGAGCCCTCACCTGGCAATCCCGGAGGCCCAGGGTGGCTGGACTCGACAAATGCCTGCAAAGAACAGGACAGAGGTGGCCGCTGAGGGGGTGGTGTTCTGGAAACCAAGGCCCCATCTGCTCAGGGGCCCAAGCCCAGAAGCCCCAGCCTCTCTGTGAGGCTATGCTGCAGCCTCCCCCACACAGTTGTGAGGGACACGTGTGGAACCAGTAGCATCTCAAGGGGCACTGCCTCTGAGCCTGGTAAGGGGGTGCCTCTGGCCCAGGCCCTTAGCACTCTTCCAGTTGAAGCAGCTCCAGAGCCAGAGCTCCCCTGCCTGGGCCTTCCCCTCCCCCAGGGACTTGCCTTATAATCCACTGCCTTATAATCTAGTCTGCCAGACAGGCCCATCCCAGTAGGACCCCAGATATAGAGGTCAGTGGTGAGGGTAGAAGTCTGCAGGAACCATGGGCACCTGGAGTGCCCTGGGGACTTACATTGCTGTCGTAGACAGGAGTCCCTGGAGGGCCTGGGGGTCCTGGAGGCCCTGGGAGACCAGGCAGTCCCTGTGTGGGGACAGAAAACTCTGGTCAGTCAGGTTCCTGGCCAGTCATTCGACACTGACCAGGCAGTAGGCAAGGGTAGGAAAGTTTCTGAGAATCAGTAAAATCAGAAAGCCAGATGCATCTGCCAGTGTAAAACCAAGAGTGCCATGAGTTCACTCGGGCCATGGGCTCATGAGAACAGGCTGGCTGACCTCGTCTCCAGAGCAGAGCTGTGCTCAGACATGCCTCAGGGAGGAGTGAAGCGACTGCCAGGCAGCCATGGACATGCCCATGCCTGTGGTCGTTCATTTTCAGACTCGACACGCAGGTCAGCAAGTATCCCTGAGTTAAAATCCGGGAAGCAACTCTTAGAGGCTTTAACGTGTGTGTGGATTTCACTGAATTTGTGTTTATTTTCTAACTGGAGGGTCTGATTCAGGCAGCATCAGAAGGGCTCGTTCTGATAGCTGCACACCCACCCAGCAAAGGCCAGGGGCCTCTGAGGGGCCCTAGGAGAAAGGGTGGAGCAGGCATGAGGTTACGCTTCTCTCCCCTCCTTCAGTCAGTCCCCTTTTTGGGTCACTCGCCTGCCTGTCTGTCCCGTTGTCACATCCCTAGCTGCTGCCTGACAGTGTCCATGGGAGGAGGCAGGATCTCAGGCCAATAAGAGGGACATGTGGAATGACCAGCTCCAGAGGACCACCTGCCCCGGGCTCACAAGGGGCCATGAGAGGGATGCATGGAGTGACCAGCTCCATGGGACCACCAGCCCAGGACTCATGAACAGGAGTGAGTTTGCTGCCACCCAAGTAAAGATGCCCCTTGTGAGGCTAGCGGCCACTCAAGCAACTTTAGAGACAGACAGTGAGAACAAAATCCCAGAGCCCATCTTTTCCTTGTTGACAAACGTGACCCATCTTTGTGTCACTGTCAGTACTCTGTAGAATGCTGCAGTTTGTTCTTGATTTTTCACACAGTGACAGCCACATTTTAGACCACAAGACATTTGAATTGCCTGAAAGGCCATGTGTCTATGCCCATTAGGGAGACAGGGTAGGGGAGATAGGAATCACAGGGCAGGTACTCCGTTGAGTGAGGGAAGCTCAGTTGGGAACCGGTGCCTAGGAAGGGAGCCCTGTGTCCTGTGCAGCTGTCTCAGGCAGAAAGCGATTGGAATGCCCTGCTGACTGACATCACAGAGGCAATACCCTGGGCTTGAGAGACAGCAGCTATTGCAGGTTATGATACAGTGCTGAGCAGAGATCACGACTGGCAGGTACATGCTGGCCATGGGTGCCCTTCGAGAAAACCACCGAGGCTTCTGGTCCAGATGGGCTTGGGTTGTGTGTACATGTACACATGTGTTTATGTGCACATGTACGTGTATGTAAGTATGAGTATTTGTCTATGTATGAATGTGCCTGTGTACATGTGGATATGAGTATGACTGTGTACAGGTATGCATGCATATATGTGTACACATATATGCATGTATGGGTGTACACATCACATATATGTGAATATATGAATGCATGTGTGAATTATGAATGTTTACACATGTGCACATGTACACGTGTATGGCTGTATACATGTGTGATGTATACATGCATGGGTGCATATGTATATATGTGAATGTATGAGTATATGTATTTACATGCATGCACATGTATTAGTGTATGGGTGCACATATGTACATGTGCATATGTCTGTGTACACATGTGCACACAAGTGTAGATGTATGTATATGTATGCATGTATATGAATGCATGTGTGTGTGTACACAGGTATAAGTGTGCATGTGCGTGTCCCAGATCCAGTGTGGCATGGCCACACCACAGAGCTGCTCTTAGGCAGCCTCTGACAGATGAGCTTTGGGATCCTGGGTGCTGGCTAGGCCATTTGTGGCTCATGGTGTCCCAGCTGTCCCTCGCAGGACACTCACCCTCATGCCAATTCCAAGGTTGGCGTCTCCTGGCTCCCCTTTCTCTCCTTTCAGTCCATTCACCCCGGGACGACCCTGGGGAAGAGCACAAGGGGAAGAAATGATGTGTGTGGCCACCCTTGTATTGCCTGTGTCCTCCCAGTGTGGCTGCCACAGGCCCCATCCCCCTCAGTCCCCACCCAGGATCAACTCCTGAGCCAGCCTGCCATGGCCCTTCTCCCCTCCTTCCTGCTTGAGGACCCTTTGGGGAGGCGTGGCTGACTCTGGCATACCCAGGCCCACAGCCCATTCTCCCCAAACCCCCCAATGGGTCCAAGCTCTCTACAGCCATACTGGGAATGAGAGCTGTGCTCAGGCAGGTGCATTCTGGGGGAGAACAGTGGGAGGACAGCTGTCCACTCCTCTCTGCCTGCCGCCACTGAGCTTGGGACGCCCACATGTGCCAGGCCCCACCACCGCCTCCCAGTGACCCAGGTCCTTACCGGCCGTCCGGGAAAGCCAATCTCTCCCTTGTACCCAGGTCGTCCATAGGGGCCCTAGAGGGGAAGGGAGCTGGGCTGAAGCAGGCAGATGGTGTAGGTGGCTGGAGCCCAGCTAGAACCTTGTGCTGGGGCCTGGGCGAAGGAGGACCATGCAGGGCCGGCCCCTGGGATTGCCCACCTGCTCCGGCCGCCTGCCCAGCTTCCTGCCCCTCACCTGCCTGCACATTTTACAGCTGCAATTGGAGATGACCCTGGGCCACATGCTCAGCAGCCACAGGTGACACATGTCCTTCTAGTCCATGGCATACCCATGCTCACCACAAAGGGCACCAGGGGCCTACTCACCGGGGGTCCTCGGAAGCCTGGCTCTCCCTGAAGAGAAAATCAGAAAGTGTCTTCAGGTGGCAGCCTACCCCATCAGCACAGCCTCCCCAAGGACCCCTATGCCCATTGGACTCATTGGGGTGGTGCCCAGGGTCACAGGCAACAGGACATGCCAGCTGGAAGGAGGTTCTAGATCAGGTACTATGCCGGTGCAAGCACAGGCCCCTTAGGCCCAGACTCGGGGTGAGGTCTTGCTTGTGCAGAGCTCTGGCTGGGGTTTCCTCAGGCCCCATGTAGAGGTAAAGCTGGGCAGGACCTGTGAGGATCTCTCTGGGTCCTGGTATCCTGTGTCTGAGGCCCACCCCAAGTCCTGGAGGGCCATGTGCTCCTCCCCAGACCCTTTCCCTAGTGCCTGTCTGGTGGCTGCTGCTGGGGATGGGGCCCAGGACACAGGCCCCTCTAGGGATTGACCCCTGGCCCTGCCATGTTCCAGATCCTGCAGGTGCCTGAGACCATGGAGAGGAAGGAGGGCCAGGGACCCACTTCCCACAGCCTCAGTACCCCCAGGAAAAGTCTAGAAGGGAGAGAGCTGGGTGCAGCCTGGGTCCTTCATCTCCTGCAGGGTAGGCAGACCCCTCTTCTCTGCAAGGTAGGCTCCAGGGCAGGGGTCAACAAGAGGCTGGTGGGGCCTCCCAATGCAGTCATGTGAAGTAGACAGAAAGGGAAGGGCCACAAGGGCCCAGTTGTGAATGCTTCAGAACCTGCTGGAAGAGACTCAGAGCTGGCCCCCATCTCAGGAAGATAGCCCCTTCACACTGTCTCCACAGTCCTCAGAAGCCCAACTCTGCTGAAAGGAAATGATTGCCCTCACCTTGGCTCCTTTCTGGGCTGGGGCCAGGATGCTGCCATCGGGGCCAAAGATGCTGCTGGGCTCCCCCTTCTCACCCTGGAATGGCAGAAGGGGAAGCAGGCTGGGGGACCCCTAAGGCCTCACCCAGAACCCAAAGTGGCCCCTGGGATCAAGCGTCACAGCCTGGGGTCATCTCATGGGTCCCAGGGAAATGACCACAGGCACAGCTTAAGTTGGAATCTGTCACACCACTGGTCAAAATCCACTGGGGTGACATGGCTGGGTCAGCCTGGGGGGGGTCTCCAGGTGCCACCCCACAACCAGTCATCTGGGGACTGGGGCTGCCCCTTAGGTCACAAAGTGGGGCTGTCACCGAAAGGCACTCGGTATTGGCCAAGGCTTGGGCTGCTGAGGGGCCTCTTGGGCTCTGGCCCCAGGAGGACTGCGGTGAGCTCCTTACCTTGGGTCCTGGGGAGCCCCGCTCGCCTTTGGAGCCAGAGTCGCCCTTGGGGCCTGCGGGTCCCTAGAATGGAGACCACACAGGCATGAGGAGCTCAAGTCATCTAGCGCCTCTCCAACCCTAGACAGTCACTCACACTTTCCCCCACAGCTGCTCCTGGTCATGTGCCTGCCTTGTCCGGCCCTGCCAGTGACACCCCACCAAGACCCCCTTGCACCAAGTGGCCCCTGGGGATTCTGTTCAGGTACAAGAAGGTCCTTCAGCTTTGGGGGTCCCTTCCACCCCCCTTCTTGCTGAGGTTTTCACTGACTTCCACTAACATTGTCATTTCCCGAGGACCTTGACTATCCCACCCCTCTGGCTGCACAAGGCCTACCCAGCTCTACAAAGAGAAGACCCCTCCCTAGCTCAGCTCTGGAGTGAGGTTACTTACAGGAAAGCCTGCAAATCCTGGCCTGCCCTGGGGAAAAAGGAACCACATCAGCCTGGGGCCAGGTTGTATCCAGAAATGCCAGACATGCCATCCAGCTGCTGCCCCACCCAGTCCTGCATGTCCCAGACCCTCACCCAGACCCATGCACTTCATATCCTCACCCAGACCTGAGCACCCTAGACCCACACCTAGATTTGTACAACCTAGACCCTCATCCAGACCGTATACCCCAGACCTGCACTCAGACCTGTGCTTCCCGGATCCACACTCAGACCTGCATACCTTAGACCCTTACCCAGACCATGCACCCCAGACCGACACTCAGACCCATACTCTCTGGACCTGCACACCTCAGATCCTCACCCAGACACTCACCCAGAATGTACACCCCAGACTCACCCAGATCTATACCCAGATTCACACACCCTGAACTCACACCCAGACCCACACTCAAGTCCCCAGCAGGCGTGTTTGCTGAAGGTGAGGTGGGCACACGTACCTCGGGTCCTGGCACACTCAGGACAGTTCCCTGTCAGCAAGCCAGGAGAGAATTAACATTGAGGGGGGAAAAAAAGCTGCATTTATGATTAAACTCAGCTCCCATTATGTTACTACTGCAAGATCAACAAAACAATATCAAAAAAGGAAACGTGAAAGGAAAATTGTGCTTTCTACAGTCTGTCTGGTTTTTGCCTGAAGGGCCCTCAGGTAGACCCTGAAGCCACTTCCCGGGGGTCCCGCCTCCCCCAGCAGAGGCTACCCTCAGTTCAGAGCAGTCATTGACCCAGACTTCAGACTCCCTAAGGGCCATGATTTTAAGTCCATTCTGGTTTAAAATATGTCTCACAATCCACGAGATGCTTTCTTGTCCGCCATGTGGAGATGAGGGACAGTCCTACCTGCGTGGGGCATTTCTGACTGACCATCATGCTTAAGTCCACATGGCAGGGGCAGGCTGGCAGTGGCCCAGCCACGACCTTCTGGGCCTGCATGCCCTCACACCACTGGACTCGCCTGTTGTTTTTCTGCTGCTCTAGTCAGTCTGGGCAGGCCCTCCACTGACTGAGCAGGCCCTCCACTGACTGTCCTCCATGCCTCCCCATATCTTCAATGAGGAAATCAAGCACAGGTAGGCTAGGGAGCATGTGCCGGGTCACACAGCTGATGGTGTGGGAGCTGCGATCTGAGCCAGGCTGTCACACCCACACCTGCTCTCAACTCAGCCGCAGATGGCCCCTTCCACCAAGGGGAAGCTGGGATCTGAGTTGCCAACCACACACAGCCCCATACCCTGGGCCCTGTGTCTAGCAGATAGCTTAAGCTCCAGCTCCAGGGAGTACTGCTTGGACACTAAACTTGGGCTCTGACCAAGGGCTGACTCCTCTGTCCCTGTGGCGTGAGAGCATGGCCCGAGGCAGGGGATCCCCCTCCACTGGTGGGGGGGTCTAGGTAAATCAGGTGCCCACCCACGCAGGGTCCTTACGTCCTGCTCTGACACGTAAACCACAGGTCCTGGAGGTCCGGGGGGTCCAGGGAGGCCCGGTTGTCCCACTCCGTCCTTCCCTGCGTCGCCCTAGAAGAGAATACCACATGTCCAGTGCTTCATTGAGGCTGCTGTGGCCACACCTGGAGCCCACCATGCCTTATACGCTGTACTCCCCGCCAAGAGCTGACCCTGCTGCCTCCAGGGTCTCTACTCTGAATGTCTCAGGTCATGGGGTGAGGTAGGCAGTGGCCCAAGGGTAGCCCCAAGCTTTGCCATGCTGAGTGTGTCACCCCATGGGGGTGAAGTAGGCATGGGCTGGAGGACATCCCATCTCACAGGGTTGAGGCACCGGCCCAAGGGCAGGGTGAAGTAGCATGGGCCTGGGGACGGTCCTCCAGCCTTGCTGTGCTGGACGTTCCACCCCATGGGAGTGAGGTGAGCACGCCCCACCCCAGCCTTGTCATGCCAGAACGTTCCACCCCACATGCCCACCCACTGAGCACCCCCAGACCCTGAACTTGTACCCTGCCCCCGAGGACACTCACTTTTTCTCCCTGACTTCCTCTCTCTCCTTTTGGTCCCTGCAGAGATGGGAAGGAAATGGTTGGTCATAAACAGAAAAAGGAACCCCTTCCAAGGCCCCTCAACTGCCAGGGACTGACTTTTAATGAAGACATGGAGAATTTTCTATTCCCTAACCAATGGGGCCTGAGGAAAGAGGGGCAACCACTGAAAGCCCTGGGGTACAGAGGATAGGGTTGGAGTGGCCATGAACATGCCAGGTGTCAGCCCCCATCTCGGCCTGGTCTTTTAGGACTCTACCCTTCAGCACCCTGGACCCACCATGGCTGCTCACCTGGGGCCCAGAAGGGCCCTCTCTGCCAGGGATGCCGGGAAACCCGGGGGCGCCATCTGCTCCAACTTCTCCCTGAGAGGGACACACGGGGGCGCTGGGCATCAGTCACATGCCTGTGGCTGCAGGGACATCCCTTGAGGAATTCACAGCATCTGTGGATGCAATGACCACCCAAGCTTCTCTCGGTCAAGCCCTGAAGGGTGACTCACACTTATGGGCTTTCTGGGTAGGTAGGGAGGGCAGGTGGGGGAAGGGGGTATGGGGGACTGGTGGCAGGGGCCAAGGGGGGTCTATGTGATCAGACAGCTCTAGAGAGGCTCCTGTGGGAGAAGAGGAAGCCTATGTAATTTAGTAGAACCTGGGGGTGCCCAGGGATGTCCTGGAGGATGCCCTGGAGCTGGGTGGGTGCCCTGGGGGGGGTCTCTTTTGAAATAGGCATGCCTTAAATTATAAGGAGACAAGGCCAGCCATGAGGAAGAATGAGGGAGAACAGGAGTCTGACCCCCAGGCCAGCTCAGAGGCTGGAGCTGAGTTGGCCTCCACACCAAGGCCTGGCCAGTTCCTGGGGACAAGCTGTCATCCCTGGTTGCTGAGGCCCAGAGGGGGCAGGACTTCTGGCCTCGCCCTGGGCCTCCCTGCCCCCAGCTGGTCAATCTCTTGAACATGATCCGGCTTACCTTGGCCCCTGGAGGTCCATGAATCCCAGGATCCCCCTAGGTAGATGAAGGTGCTTGGTGAGTGTCCACCCAGGGTGGCCCACCATTCTCCATAGGAGGGAGGCTGACTACCTAGGATACATCTTACACCTTTCTCCCAACCCTGAGCATCCTGTGCAAAGACCCTGCAGTTTCACAAGCGGAAGGTCCTGGACTGTTCTGGAAGTTGGTGACATATGCCATCATTTTCATGGTTAAGAAGTAACTGCTGAGATGGCTTCACTTTTAACAATTTAAGAAAACTAGTAAATATGCCCTTCTGGAATTTTAGTCATTTGAAATATCCAATGTTTTGTAAACCAAAGCAAAACATTCTTAAAGGACCTGGTGCCCCAGCAGGAGGGTCCAATCCGAGGGGCAATCTTTTGTGCCCTTGGGTTTCCCAGAGCACTGAGGAGAGGACCCCAGCCCCAGATGAGGCCCCTAGGGGTGGGGGTGGGGGGAGGGGTTTCTCCAGCCTCTCAAGTATCTGCCCTGGAAGTTTCAGGGTCTGAGGGGATGGGGGCTGTGGTGTCAGGTGAGGGGCTGGTGTCACCCAGGGACTGGAGAAGCAGAGGACAAAGTTCCCAGGTCTTCCAGGGGTTCACCATCCTACTGTCCCTAAGCTTGGGAGCTTGTGGATTCCTGAGGTTGGGGGTGTGATACCCAGGCTCTTCCCAAGTCCACAAACACACTTTAGACATGTAAGCCAGGAATCGTGATTCCCAGGACTTTAGAAAGAAGCTGGGATGGCCCCACAACATTGGATGTCTGGGGAAAGGTTGTGTGTGGCTGTCTCCCCATCAGGCTACTTGCTATACTTGCTATATTTCCCATGATGAATTCCTACTACTCCTGTTATTAGAACCACATGTAAGACCTTGTCTCTTTCAACCCCAGAGTATGAGGCTGTGGCTGAGCCACTGAATGCCCAGAACCCTGGGGGTCCCAGGCTCTTCTCTCACTGACCTTGAGTCCTGGCAGGCCAGGTGGTCCCTGTTGGGCAGAGGAGACATGGCGTTAGTAGCATTTGTGTAGCACTGGGCCCTGCTGGAAGATGCTTTATCCACAAGAAAACAAACCCACTGGCAAAAACTCAGACTTAAAGAAATACAAGGAAGGGTACCAAGTTAAAATGGCAAAGCCACTCTATGAAAATGGTTTCTGCCCCATTAAAATTTCTCATTCATTATGTTCAGAATAAGACATGTGTCTCAACCACACATGCCCTTCATAGCCTAGGTCTCTGAGGTGAAGCTGAATGCTGTGGCTTCGGGTTACCCCACGTGTCCCCCCGGCAGGGATTATGGCAGGGGTTATGGTACCCACGGCACAGCCAGTATCACTGGTGGGGACTGTGTCACTGGAGGGGCAACAGCAGAGAGACGAAGGGGGAGTCATCCGAGCCCTGATTATTTTAGGACTTTGGTTACTCCTTGCTGACCTAATCCTGACCACTATACACAGTAACAGCAGGACAAGGTGGAGATTTCAGGGGAATGCTCAATTTTTATATAATTCTGATTCTACTCAGCCAAATATTGTTACTTCCCAAACTAAAGCCACAAAAAGAATTCGATGTTTCCCAGAAACACCTGTTCTCTGGGGCCCGTTTGCCCCCTGCTTATTCATCTTGACCACCCATGGGGCTTCCCTGCAGTGGAGGCCCAGTCCTTGTGCCATGACTCTTCAGCTCAGCAAGGGACTATTTCCAAAGAGGGGAGGTGGCCCAAGGCAGGCAGTGCCCAGGCCATGCGGGACTCACTGCTCTGCAGGGCTGCTCCTAGTCCCCGTGAGGCTGGTCCCAGGGATGCCCCCTGCTCCAGGCAGTGCCTCCCTCCCCCAAGAGATGGACAGACCCCGCTTGTGGGCAGTACCTGTGGCCCATCGGAGCCTCGGGCCGTCGACCAGAAGGGTCCCCCGGAGCCTTCCATGTCATCCTGGAGGAGACACACGAGGGACACTCAGGCCTGTGTCCCATCTTAGATGAGGGCTTTCCCTGAGGACAGGCAGTGCCTGAGAGGCAGAGACCAGCCTGGAGTGACCTGGGTAGACCCATCCTTGCCTGGGGAGCATCTGCCATATAACAGGGCTGTGGGTGTGGATGGCCCCATTCAGACTGTCTCAGGTTTGTGTATTCACTGCTAGTGTGAGTGCATGTGCCAGGGTGTAGCTGTACCATGTTCCTTGCGATTAGTCACTGGGACAGCAGGGTATCAATGCCCTTGTTTAGTGCCTTCTGGTGCCACACCAACCCCAGCCCACTGTTCTGCTGGGTCAGTGCAGCCACTCAGGGCTCAGGCATGGGTCCTGCAGGGACTTGGGATGTTCAGGCTGAGATGATGCTATGAGGCCATTACCCAGGAGGTACCCAGGGTGGGGAAGGGAGCAGGAAGCCACAGGCTGCAGACCAAGGCTTTTGGAGGCCAAGAGCAGATGGTACTCACAAATCCAGCAGCGAATCCTGGTCCTGGGGGCCCAGGGGGTCCAGGGGGGCCTGGTGGTCCAGTGGGTCCAGGAGCTCCTGCAAGGCCACTCTCCCCAGGAACACCAGCAAGGCCGGGGTCTCCCTTGCTTCCCTGCACAGGGTGAGGAGAGAGCATCAGGGTCCCAGCCTAGCCCCAGGTGACCACTGCACCCCAGTGAGCTTGATTTTCTTAGAACACTTTTATTTATTTATTTTTAATAGAGACAAAGTCTCAGTACGTTGCCCAGGCTGGTCTCAAACTCCTGGGCTCAAGCGATCCTCCCACCTTGGTCTCCCAGTGTTGGGATTCCAGGCATGAGCCACCATGCCCAGCCTAGGATGCTTCTTAAAAACCTAAAAGTCCAAAGAGATAAATAACATTCTACGAAGCCACGCACACCCAACAGCATCTCTCTCTTCTAACTTTATAAGCCCATTTCATCCACTTAAAGACAAGACAACAGAGGAGAACACAGCGCGCGTGACACTGGGTATCAGTCTACATTGGGCCTTGGTCTACACCGTGCATCACACAGCATGCTGCACATGCGCCTGTTACCTCCAGCCTTGGCCCGGCAGGTGGGGGCAGGGACAGCGAGGAGCTGTAGCAGGTGAGGAGGGGCAGGCCGCTGGAGGGAGCAGGAGGAGAGAGCAGAGGGGCTCAGGGTGCAGCCATGGGATGAAAACCCTGGTAACACCACGGCAGTTGGGATTATGGTGGCACAGGTGTTGCTGTGACTTGGTTAGTCTGAAGGGCCATGGGGAGCAAGAGAGCCAGGAGGCACATATCAGAGTCTGTCAGGGTCCCACAGCCCCAGCCATCTGGTGTGCAAGGGATGCAAGGACCTGGCCAGGGCCCAGTGCAAGGAAGCGCGCTGGGACACAGGGATGGGTGATAGAGAGGCCCTGGTGTCAAGGGTATGGCCAGGAGCAGGGGTCTGGGTTTGGGTGCCGGCTTGACCCAGATGTACTCCCCTGC
The DNA here is from genome assembly GCF_000164805.1 of Carlito syrichta. NCBI lineage: Eukaryota > Metazoa > Chordata > Mammalia > Primates > Tarsiidae > Carlito > Carlito syrichta. The sequence goes on along the minus strand of NW_007249415.1, from coordinate 907,553 downwards.
CCTCCCATCACAGGCACTAAATCTCCCTGAGCCTCAGTTTCCTTATCTGTAAACTCAGAGGACCATAGTTCTCTCCCGGACTCGGGACAAAGCTGAATGAGATAGTGTGAGCCCAACGCTGGCCCAAAACAAGGGCAGGAATGTGACCTGCTGACCTGACAGGGTCAAGGACCCAGTCTGACAGCAGGGGCCCCCGCTGGCCTGCCAACAAGGAAGGGTCCTCCACATGTCCCACATTTCCAGCAGGTTCCTAGCTTTAGCCCACCCTCCATCCCCTCCCCCACTGCTGACACAACACAACCCCCGCCCGCTTCCTATTTTCAAACTCCAAGGGACCAGTTTCTATGCACTTTAACTCCATTTACTATTTCATTTTGTTTTAACAAGTAACATTTTTAAACATTTTGCCACCCACTTTACCTGAGGGTTAATTTTATTGAAATTTTGAACTTCACTTTCTTGGTTTTAATCTATCTAGTGACTTGCCTCCTTTTATCATACTTAAAAATCTTACCTAATTTTTAATCTTTTAAAAAAAGTTTCTGTAAAAATTTGTTTAAGACCTCTTTCTAATCTCATCCTTTTCGATTTATAATTGGGTGTAGGGATCTAGAATTCTCATTCACCTTGAGGTTTTCATTTTTTAAAGTTTGCATTATCTTCATATGATAGTATCTAATTTTGGTGTTAGGGATATCCGGTTATAAATGCATTCATTCATTTGCACATGTTATAATCTTGTCTTATCTTTCATTACTTTTTTTTATTACTGTTTTAGCCTTTTCTCTCATTTTAAATTTCATCAAAAGACTTCCCTTATTTAACTTGAAGCCCATGTGTATACATGCATGTAGCACCTACACTAGAGATACGTTTGTGTGGACATTTACTAGAAATATATGTGCATATATGCTAGATACACGTGTGCATATACGCTAGAGAGATGTGTGTGTGCGCATACATCTGTGTACATGTGTGTTCACTTGGAGCCTATGGTACTCTCAGCTCCTGAGGCTTTCCTACCTTCTAATTCCCAGGAGTTCTTTCCCTTGCTCCTCCTCCACTGGCTCTTCCTAGTCTCCCCAGCCTGGGCTTTGGTCCCTCTCAGGTAGCTTCCCCAGGCAGATAGCCCCTCTGATTTGCCAGGAAGTTTCTAGTCAGCACCCACCCCATTCTAGTGGCGCTGGGACCTCCTGGGGTTGTCTGAGGTGGTGGGGTTGACCCAGACATGGAAATAAGGTCCTGCACAGTCTCCAGGGGCCTCTTTCTCTGCAGGGCCCTGGCCCCTTCTCAAGTTCCTCCCACTGAATAGACCTAGAAGGAGTTAGGGTTGGTGAGGGGTTATGGGGGTGGCCAGATGAGTGTGTGGTCGAGCAGGCTGTGGCTCAGACCTCAGGTTGCCCAAGCGAAGGCCAGGTCGACTGGAAATCAGGAACTATGATGCCAGAGGCTCTAAGAGGCCTCAGGGTGGGACCAGGCCCCCAGGAAGCCCTGGACTCCCCCAGCATTCCCTCCAAGGCACTCATCAGCACTGTAGGATGGACAGCCCCCACAGAAGGCATGGGGAGCCTGACTCAGGGACCCCTTTATCTTGAAAGCTTCACGGGGAGCTTCTGGCAGCTTCCAGAACACCTCTGGTCACATTTCACCAGCAGACCAGAGCTCAGAGTGTCAGCCACCTCACAGGAATAAGTCTTGCCAGGAGACTCTGGCAGAACAGACACACGAGCTGCAGTCACGTCAGCCCCAGGAAGGCTCACTGGACACAGGTCCCAACCTCCTTGGGGCAAGCAGCTCCAAGGATGGGAGGATGGCATGCCAGGGTGTATCATTTGTACCTTGGGTCCGGGGGCACCTGCTTCACCCTGTGGGGGAAAGAGTAGGATTACAACAATGATACCCATGACTTGGTGGAGAGGGAGGGGCGCACCAGGTGAGAGGGGTACAGTGGCGGGGGGAGGAGGGAGGGAGCACACAGCAGGAGAGGGGAGGGGTACACAGCCATCTCTGGCCTCATCCCTACCCCAGCTTGAATTCTGTCATCAGTGCTGACTGAATAGTTTCTGGGCTTGTTCCTGCCATCACCTCCTTGCTAGTGGGGTAGACACTGGCCAGAAGGGGAGCCAAGACCTGTCCTGAGGCCACACGGGGCCTGTGGCCTCGACCCAGTGAGCATGAAGGCCTCCTGCCTGGTGCAAGGGCCCTTAGCTCAACTGTCAAACGAAACAACAGGCTCTGAGCACGGAGCTTCATTTAAAACAAGTGTCCTTGCCCAACCCAAAACAAGACAGCCCCATTCATGGCTCACTGACACCTCTTGTGGAAGTGTGTATTCCAGATGTTCGGACTTGGTGCCTCCCACTGGGTCATCACAGAAGCACCTGGGAACCTGGGACACTTGTATCAGTCAGAGGTTTGGGCAGTCTCTTTTTTTTAATTTTAAATTTTTACTTTTTGTAGAGATGGGGTCCCACAATGTTGACTATGTTGTCCAGTCTGGTCTTGAACTCCTGGCCTCAAGCAATCCTTCAGCTTTGGCCTCCCAAAGTGCTGGGATTACAGTTGTAAGCCACCTCATCCAGCTCATTATGCAGCCTCATGAAAGTTTTCCCACTACTGAGGTTACCAAAACTGAAGCTTGAAATATGACTCTCAGTTCAAAACGAGTGTGTCAATATTCCTAAAAACCATTAGTTCAATTGCCTGCACAGAGCCCTGAATTTCTACCCAAGCCAAGCCCTGCAAGCGCAGGTCTAAGTGGCCACCAGAGCCCAAAACCCGGGCTGTGGGGTGTGATGAGGGGTCACTCCTGGCCTTTCCCCTCCATGGAGATCACCAGGCGGCCCCCAGATGCCCAGGCCTCATCCACACTGGCCACATGGCATGGCGCTGGGCCCGTCACACTGGACCTGTAGGAAGACACTTACGAGGCTGCCTTTCTGCCCAGTCCTTCCGGGGGGCCCCTCTCTTCCTGGAGGACCAGGGGGTCCCTGGGAGAGAGAAACAGAGCAAGTCTGGATGGAATCTCATCATTAAAAAGGTTTCTGGGTTGGCAGGTGGTCACTGGGGCTCCCACTGAGTTTCAAGGCAGGTGGTCTATCCTGTGACTCTGGACACCACAGGGCTATAGCCACACTGGGAGGATGAGAAGGGCAGGGCTGGCCACCACCATGCTGCCCTAGGGAGAGCCACTAACCCTCTGACAGACTGTCTGGCAGCATAGGTAAATGTGAATGAGTCATGTGCTTTAACCTGAGACTGTCCCTTGGAATGGGTCCTGGGGAGTGCTCACCATGGGCACCAGGTGGTTGTGGGTGGGTGTGGAAGCCGTCAGTGTGGGGCTGACAGCGGGGCTGGTTGGCTAAGCTATGGGTAGTCACCCACACAGGGAGCTGTGCCTGAATCACAGGGCCATGGTATAACCTAGTGAAAACACAGGCCACAGAAAGCTGGTATCGTGGGACTTCGTCACACCAGCAGCAGCCCCAGCACCTACTGGAATGTGTCTGCCCAGAGCTGGCAAAAATCGGCCCACAGGACCCTAGGACTCCATGAGCAGAGTCAGCAGGGTGTGAGATCCTCCAGCCAGTTACCCAGTAGCGGACCTGGGACAGGACCTTGGCCCTCCCACGGGAGTCACCATGGAGACGTCCTCTGTGCAGTCAGCAGACCCATGAAGCCAGAGCAGCAGCAGCCTTGCTGTGGTCACATTGGCACCCTCGCCCATGGGGTGCACCAGGAGACAGACGCTGTCTGCTGCCCCTTGGGGATTTGGGTGAGCTGTGAATGACTAAGAAGTCCAGGGCAGGAGGGAAGACCCCATGCCTGGCGTTCCCCCCACTCCCAGTAGACAGGGCCCCAGCTTGATGGTAGGAAGCAAGACTCACCGGGGGGCCAGGAAACCCAGGGGCTCCATCCCGCCCGGGCACACCAGGAAGCCCTGCGGGTCCTGGGATGTCAGAGCTGTTCACCCCGAAGCGGCCAGGCTCGCCCGGCAGACCTGGGACACCAGGGGGTCCGGGGGGGCCGGGGAAGCCTCGAGGGCCCTGGATGGGGGCAAACAGACAGTGTGGTTCACACAGCACTGTGGGTGAGGACCCCACCACTGACAGGCCTGCTCTCACCCACATGGCACCCCCTGAATCTCACAGGGGCCACGACCCATCTCTCAGAGACTTTGGGCAGCAGCCACTGACCGAGGGCCACTCACCCGCAGTGTCTCCAGGTCACCACCAAAGCCAGAGCCCTCCATGTCAATGAAGGTCTACGGGAGAGACACAGAGGGACCGATTACCTGGCACCATCAGGAGGTGGGTCCCAGGCTGGAGGAAGGTGGGTCCCAGGGTGAGGAAGGCCACAGGCCGGACTCACCAGCTTGTCATGTCTGAAGGAGGGTCCTGGGGGCCCTGGAGGCCCTTGAGGTCCTGGGGGTCCTCTTGCCCCGACCCCAGGATCTCCCTGGGGACACAAGATCATCCTGTCATACTCGGGCACAGAGCCCCCACCTTGGGTCAGGGCCCAAGACAGGAAGGGTACTGCCTCTGCCAGCGAAGACTCACCTTCTCACCCTTGGGGCCAATGTCTCCCGGGGTCCCCGGGAAGCCCTGTGGCCCAGTGTCACCCTGGAAGACAACAACAGGAACTTGGTCAGAGAGGAGCAGGCCTGCCTGTCACCCTCTCAACTGCCAACAACCCTTGGTTCTGCACCCTTCAAGAGAGTCCACAGAAGCACTAGGCCCCAAAGCTGACACCACCACTGCAGAGGCCCCATGGCTCTTATGGTAACACCTCTCATGCAGTAACGGAGTGGATGGGGTTTCCTCACTGACGTCCTCAACAAACAATGGGTGTTGGGGCTGTTACATATATGTATGTGTGTGCCTGTATTATAAGAATGGGCATATGTGTCAAGTGTTTTTGTTTTGCTGTGTGTGCATGCATGTGGTGGGTGCATGTTAGGTGTATATGTACTTGTATGTTGTGCATTGTCTGTGTGGTGTGTATGATATATGTTGAATGTGTGTTGTGGTATGTGTGAGGTGAGGTGTGTGTATGTATGTGTGCATGTAGTATATGCACACATGTTTTTGCATGGTGTGTGTATGATATGTTTTGAAGGTGTGTGGTATATGGCATGTATGTGCATGGTGTAGAGTGCATGTGTGCATGGTGTGTATGGTGTGTCTGTAGGAATGTGCATGTTGACTGTGTCCGTGTGTAGTATGTGATGTGTGCATATGTGTGTGTGTGATATGTGGTGGGCACTGTAGACAGAGTGCCTATATGTTTACTCCTTGGGTAAGTGGGTGAGGGACACCCCTGATGGTCAGTGTTTTTGAATGTCCACGTGAGCTTGACAAAGTCAGGCAGGGTTTAACAGCTGGGAAAATCTAACATGGCCTGTTAGAGCAAGTCTGTTGCCTGAGACATACATACATGCACACATACATGCACATGCACATGTGTGCTCTACCCATGCAGGCGAACCTGTGCAGGCTCCCAAATGCCTGGTTAATGTGTCATGGCCCTCAACATGCAGTTCTGTTGTCAGGTGCAGGATGTCATGAGTGTTGGTTGTGGTCAGCATGAAACACCCTTTCCAACTGTTTCTAACACAACTCCACTGCATCTAAGGATAGTGACGTGACCCCTACTTTCTGTATCCATCATGTAAAAGCTGCCTCCCAAATCTTTATTTGCAATTTTCTTGTGTTATTTTATTGTGTTTCTTGGAAATCATGTTGATTTAAAAAATCTGAATGTTGGGCATTTCCTGTAGCTGGGGACAGCCGCTGCCTTCTCCCCTGCAAGCAATTTCTCTGGGTTACTGCTGTCAGCCCCAGCATCTCCATGCAAACGCATCACTGTTCACTTTCCTACCAGCAGTTAAACTTATCTGTTCTTAACAAAAGTTAAGTTGCATTTCCAAGTGGTTTCCTTGTGAAATTCCTCTCCATGTCAAGTTTATGTGTCACGGGGGGAAAGCCCGAGGGTCTCATGCAAGCACCACAGACAACATCAGCTCAGAGAGAAAGGCATACTTACGGGTTTTCCATCCTCGCCAGCGTCCCCCTGGAAAGTACAAGGGAGGCTGTGAGTGCTGGGCAGTCACTCCTGTCCCCGAGAATCTACTTGAGGATAAGCACCCTCCACTTAGAGCCCCACTAGGGGGCGCACACGCCTCTCCAGACATGAAGTCGGAGTCTCCATCAAATCTGCAGGGCTGCATCTGAGCCTCCATCTCCTCCTGGCACCAATCCAAAGTATTGGCTGGTCCTGGAGTTTCCAGGGTCCCAAGGACATCGCTGCCCTGCTGATCCTGGCCTCTTGCACATCACCACACCCTCTCCCTTTCACCAGAGCCCCCTACCTCCAGCCAGGACCAGACAGACAGGCAACTGGGACTCACCGGCTTGCCGTCTCTTCCTGGGGCACCGTCCTTCCCTGGCAATCCCGGGGGTCCCTGTGGCCCAGGGACAGGTTGTGCATTTGGACCTGAGGGGCCCTGGGGACTGATGGGGCCTTCTGGACCCCAGGGACTGAATGGGCACGGGAGTCCTGGGGGACCAATGGAGCATGGAGGGCCCGGGGGACCAGTGCGGCCAGGCAAGCCCGGAATACCCGGCTCTCCCTTCTGCCCCTTCAGGCCTCCCTAGGAACAAAGAAAACACAGGTCACAGGCTGAAGCAGAGCCATACACACTGTCCGTGTGCCCCAGCTGCACACTCCCAAGCCCCCAGCTGATCTCTGCATCCCACAGTAGACAGGCAGGGTGGACGTGCAGGGTGGGTGGATGCACAGTGGTGGGGATGAGGGCACAAAGGAAGGAGGCATGGCTGGGCAGGCTTCCTGAGGTCACTATTGCTCTAGGGTCTCTGTGGCCCAGGGTCATGGAGGGGTGGCCTCACCTCTTTCAGGCTGTTCCCAGGGCTCCGGACACTCCCATCCCTCATGGAATCAGAGCCAGGAAGGGTTTGAGCTGGGAAGGGGCAGAAGGCCTCTGTTAGTCCCTGGCAGTGGTCCAGGCTCTGCCCCAGTGGCCCCCAGTGTGCACAGACCCAGAGCCTGCTGGACTGGGGAGAGTCCAGACCTCAGGCCGCTCCTAGGCATACACTTCTGCTGGCACCCTGAGAGCTGGTGGGAGGGACTCCGAAGCCAGTGCATGTGAGATGGGAGAGAATTTAAAACCAACAGTGAAACCAGTGGCTGTTCCAAGCCGACGATGGCTGAAGCCTCCTGGAAGATGCTTCCTGGATTCGGATTCATTACGGAAGGAGACTCTGCCCACCAAAAATGCCTTCTTATCACGCATCTTTCTTCCTGTTCCTTTCCCCCCTATCGATTTTTAATTTAAAGAAATTAAGAACCAACAGAAATCCTTCAAGGGAAGCACAGTGAACACCCAGAGCCAGCACTCAGATCCGCCATCTGCCTCAGCACAATTTACTCCCTTCTCCCTCTCCTTTCTCTCCTACCATTCTCTCTCTCCCTATCCCCGCTCCCTCTCTTCCTCTCCCTTTCTCCCTCTTTCTCTCTCCCCCTTTTCTTGTTCTCCCTCCCTCTCTCAAGCCTTCCTCTCCTGAAGCCTGAGGCATCCCCTAAGAAAATATCCCCTTACAAACCAAAGGTCACATTCAGGAAAATCAACATTTCTACACAAATGATCTAACACACAGCCTAAGAACACTGGTGGCGGGCAGCCACCTTCGACCCCAGCCCCTGCGCCTGGGCGCACTTAGCCCAGTGGGTGAGCTGGGTTGGACTAGTCCTCTTCACCCAGGCTGGGTGGGCCCAGAACTGGGCAGCACATGGCACCAGACCCCATGCACCTGTGGGTCCCACTGAGTACCACGGCACAGCCACCAGGGGGCAGCCCAGTCACGTGCCCAGGGATGCCTGGGGTAGAGCTCTGAGTCCCCACGTAAGTAAGTGTTAGCTAGAACAAATCCCAAATCCCTGCCTCAGGGAGCATTTAAAATAGCAAAAACACTGTTCAAAGAAATCAAAGAAGACCTCACTAAGGAGAGATACAGCGTGAGCCTGGGTCTGAAGACAATATTATTAAGATATCAGTGCCCGAGAAACTGATTTACAGATTGAACAACACTCCAATCAAACTCCAGCAAGCATCTTTTCCTTTTTTGTTGTAGAAGTTGAAAACCTGATTCCAACATTTACATGAAAATGCAAAGATCCTACAATTCTAAAGCAATGATAGAACAAAGTCAGATAACTAACACTGCCTGATTTCAGACTCATAAAGCCACAGTATTTAAGATGGATAGACATGGCTGTCAGGACAGAAAATTTTAGATTCACGGAACAGAATGGAGTCCAGAAGTAGGCTCATCTAGGTATGGACAACCGAACTTTGACCAGAGCATCCCATGAGGGGCTGTCCTGGTGCCCCACACCAAAGCCCATGGCCTACCCAGGGAGCCCCAGGCAAAGGCCGGCTTTGCTTCAACTCTACCTCCTCCAAATCCTGAGCGGTCTGCAGTCCTACATCGGGGAGTAAGTAGCCTCTCACTGTCACTGATCTGGGAGGTACCCACAGATTCCTGCCATAAGCAACAGGGAGCCTAGGGTGCTGCCTGGGAGGAGAAGGAGCCATCAGGCAGAGGCCGCTGTACCCCACTTCCCTTGGGGCTCAACTAGAGATGGTTATGTGGAGGACCTCACCTGCAAACAGCGAGGGGAGGTAGGTGCTAGGCTCCTACCAGTGTGTTTGCTGTGGACAGGTGGCCCCTCACCCATCACACACACACACACACACACACACACCATACACATCACATACATGCACACAAACCACACACCTCACACATACACCAAACCACACACTTTACCCACGCATGTACACACACATAACACACACCACATGCAGAAAAGAGTATTACCTCCTAACGTAGCCACTGTGGTTTCTTCCTCAATTTCATCCATCCTAGAATCTTCTGTGCTGCCGTCTCCAGCCAAGGGTGGAGAAGTGACAGGGGGAGGCTTGGGGAGGCTGGGTTTTAGGGATGCGCTCTGTGGGACAGAGTGGGAAAATGCACTGGGTTATTCAGCACACACAATGTCCTGTGAGTGCATGCCACAAATTCATCAGGCCAGTGTTTACTCAGCGTATAAAATAAAGAAGTTGTAAATTCTAAGAAAGATAAGGAAAACCATGATCTTAAATAGGAAGAAGTTCCAGGGCCCCTGAGCTGCTTGTAAGTCTCCTCCTAGCAACTGTGGGTATGGCCAGGCACAGTTCCGTGTCCTGCTTCCTGGCCCAACATCTCCCAAGAGGGGATGTTTCCCTCCCATGACCACACTACCATGGGATGACTGTGGAGGGTCCTGATGGGGGACCCCACACCGTGTCCATGACTACAGCCTCTGCATTGGTTCTCCCTGGACCATGATGCTGTCCTGAGCATTCACCATCCCTGTTCCCAGCACTCCACAGTGCCAAGGGCGCAAACTACACAGAGGCTTTGCTGTGCAGGCAGGAAGCCCCTGCCTGGCTCCACATGTGGCCTGTGCTCCCCAGAGCCATTCTATATTGGTGATGAGGCTGGTTCAGGTGGACAGACAGCAGTGGTCACTACTGTTGGGCAGTGCTGTGTGGCTTGCCCAAAGGCTCCCTGCCGTCCAGTGGCAGGGGGTGGGAAGCTGTGGGAGGGCAGCAATTGGAGCTAGACACCGGGCCTTGTCTCCTTGGCCAAACCCTGCTAACATGAGAAGGTCTGAGAGGCCCTGCACCAAGGCCAGCCAAGCCATGCAGACATCTCAGGCCAGGTGGGCATGAAAAACAGGTCCACAGCCTGCATCACCCAAGGAAGATGAGTCTCACAATCCCTTCCATGCTGTCTACCCTCTGGTGGATTTTCTAGAGTGCCCTCAGGTCAGGGCCCAGAGCCCCCGTTGGAACACAGCAGCTTCTGGGGGGAGGGTGGGAACACAGGGGTAGGCCCCATCTGATCATTGACAACCTGAGCCTCCTGGGGGTTGGGTGGGGGCCATTTCAGTCTCATGGGCACAGCTCTGATATTCATGGGTGTCTTCGTTCCTGATGCATGAGATGCCCACCCTGGGCCCATGGGAGTTCCCACACCAACCCACATCTGTGAGGAGGGCTGGCAGCTGACCAGGCACACAGAGGCCATGGGGTCCGGCAGGGGTTCCAAGAGCTGCCAGGTCTGGGCAGTGCAGAGGTCAGGGAAACCCCAGTGCCCCTCTTGGGGACAGGTAGGCAGGCGCTGCCATCCACCTTGGGCAGCCTAAGCCCTGGGGCGAGACTCTCCAGGAAGATAGGAAATGCCCCTCCCCCAAATGCTGGGAGGTGGAGTGGCCCACAAGGTTTATCCAAACTGGAAGAGCCACAATCCCTGTCATCCCACCAGGACCTCTCCTCCCCCTTCTGTGTTTTTTCAGGTGGTCAGAGCTGGGAAAAGGTCATGACTCCGGCCACCCAGAAGCCCTTCCTCACCATGACCCCCTGCACAGCCTTTTCCCCCTGGGCCAGATTCACAAATCAATTCATCCCTTATGGTCTCCCACACACTGGAGGGGGTGGGGCAAAGACAATGAAGGTCACTCCAAGGACAAGGACTGTGTAGGGTCAGGAGCCCCACCCCAATGTAAAGAATGCCCTCCCACCAGAGTTACAAGGCAGCCCAGACACAGCTGTGAGAGGAATGCCTGTCCTTGGGTGCAGGGCCTGTCTGGATTGTCCCAGTGTCCCTGTTTCCAGGCAAGAGTTTGTCTTCAAGCTACAGAGGGAGCCCTTGAAGTTACACATGTGCATACCCATTTCTGGGATGGGAACCTGGTCAGAGGGAGGCCCCATCACTGGACCCAGGAGGGCAGGTTGGCCCTCGTAGCTACTCACCGTCTCCTCCCTGAGAAGCTCTCGGGTCCCCTCCAGCCCGCTGCCAAAGTCTCCAGAAGCCTGGGGTTAAGGGAGGAGGAGGAGGATGGTGACTGAGACCCCAGCCCCAGCAGACCTGGAGAGCACATGAGGCAGGCTAGCCTCACCCCAACTGGTGCAACCCAGCGCCTGCCTCCTCTAAGGAAGAAGGTGGGGTAGGAGTATAGGGTTGCTGGGGAAGGCACACTGGCCTCTGCCTGGGCACCAGCCTGGTCCTCTGCAGGTCACATCCAGTCATCAACCAGAAAGACCCTTCGGAAGTCAACTGGCTGTGAGCCAGGCACACAGAACCACAGAGAACATGTTCCTCTCCCTCGACCTGACTGTCCTGTTCTGGACACTGTCCTGGGAAGAGAGGCTGGGCAGATGGATGTCCACAGCATACCATTCAACGTGCAGGCCCTGCCTGGGCTGTTCAGGGAACAGCAAGGAGAGCTGGTGGCCCCAGGCAGAAGCATACTTCAGGAAGTGGGCTCGACCTGTGGCTGTACCCTGTGACATCCTCCATTCATGGCTGCACATCTGGACTACACTGGGGAGGTGGGCAGGGACTGTCTGTCTCTCTCTCTGACACTGTGTTCAACTCCACAGAACTCACAGGAGAAACACCCAGGCCCATGAGGCGGGCAGGTGGGCGGGAGGGGTGTGTATGTGCGGGAAGGGTGTGTATGTGCGCAAGTACACACTACCACAGAGACACACACCACACACCACAGACCCCCACACACATTTGCTATGGTCTGTGTGGTGTGTGTGTTTTGTGTGTGTATGTGTGCATGTGATGTGTGTGCACGGCGAGTATGTATATGTGGCATGTGTGTCTTTGCATGTGTGTGTGCATGTGTGGGGTATATGTGTGGTGTGTATCTATGTGTGTGCATGTGGTATGCGTGTGTGGAGCACATATTGGTGTAGTATATGTCTCTGTGTATGTGTGTGTGTGTTGGCATGTGGAATGTGTGTGGGATGCATGTCTATGTAGTATGTATCTCTGTGTGTGTGTGTGTGTCCATGTGTTGTGTGCACGGCATATATCTGTCTTTGTGGTGTGTGTGTCTTTGTGTGTGTGCATGCATGTGGTGTGTGTGTGTGTGTGTGTGTGTGTGTGTGTGTGTGCGTGCTGCGGACACTCCATGACCCCTGGCACCTGGTGTCCCATGACCCACACATACTGGAAGCAACACCAGGGAGCAGCAGTGTTGTGGCCCTGGGTAAAAGCCCATCTATCCTGGGATTTATCTCACATAAAAGCAGATTTATCAGGCAAATATGGAAAAAACATGCAGATGTAACATGGATGTACACAACCAGTTAGTCTCTGCCTGCCGGGCCTTGGTGACAGCAGTGGTAAGAAAGGTGGATATCCCCTCAGAGCACTTTGTGACCTTGAGTCCCCTTCTGGAATGTGAATTTCCTCTTGTCCACACCTTCTAGGAACCAGTGGTAGATGCTCTTCCATAAGTACCACATGACTGTATGCACACACACACACCACAGAGACACACACCACACACAACAGACCCACACACACATTTGCTATGGTGACCTTTCTCCCCGTATCTCCTGGCTGGCTATTGTGGGTGGTTTCTGATACCCGCCTCATGTTCTGTGTTTGCTATCTGATGGAAAGTTTAGGGCTAGGGAAGACTCCGTCTGCTGTCATAGGAGCACACAGAAATGTGACCATGGGTTCCTGGCATCATATTACTCTGGGGTCCCTGGGCCCTGCCTCCCAGGGGTAGGGAGCCCCCACTGGAACCCAGGCTACCACTCACCTCATCCAAGTCATCGTCCTCCTCCTCCAGGCAGTGCAGGGGGCTCACCTGGGCGTCCCTGCGCACCCTCAGCTCTGCAATCATCCCCTAAACACAAAGAGAGAGGGGTCACCAGCATTTCTGAGCAGGCGCCCAGGAGGTTGGGGTATCACAAAGAAGGAAGGGTTCTCAGGCTGCTGCCTTCCCATCCAAGTGCCCTTATGGTAGGCAGGGACAGTGGTGACACCAGCAACGGTGGGTGCCCCGGGAGCTGCAGTGTAGAATGCATCTGGCTCGGCCACCAAGTACATGGGGCGGGCAGAGCGGTGAGGCTGTTTCTATGGATATACCCAAGTGCTCCTGAGTAGAATCCTGGAGGGAAGGCCGGGCCTTGGGGACCCCTGCAGCCCCTACAAACACTGTGACTTTGTCAGGTTTCCCAACACAATTTCCAGCCAGGCTAAGGCCCCTCTCAGTGGTGAGGCTTTCTTTTGCAAATGTGTGTAGCAGGACTGAATTCACAGCACCCTCAAGGGCTGACACCAAATGAGACCCCCTCCAAGTCACCAGAAGAAACAGCATCCACTGGGATTTAGGGGACCAAAGGCAGGAACCACCAGTGAGAGCATCGAGGCCGGTCCTCATGGGCCCAGCTCTGTGGGGCTTTTCTCTCCTCAGCTTCGCCTGGGTGGTCCCAACACCAGAGTCCTTCATACTGTGGTGGCAGGGAGGTGCACTAATTCTCAACCTGCTGCAGGATAGGCAGAAGTTCCAAAGGGTTCTGGGGTGCAGCCAGGCGAGGCCCAGCATAGGCCTGGTGACACCCCAGGGGAAGCTTCAGACAGTGGCTGAACCACAGGGTGAACCAGGGAGGCACGGCCAGTGTCCACCATGGGCCATCCCCGGGCTGTGGGTGGTTGCACCCCCAGAAGGAGGTAGTGTTTGAGGACCACAGAAGCAACAAGGGACACCATCTCCCGAGTGCTGCCTTCTGTGGCTGAGATGTGTCAGGATGCCCACCAAGGCCCAAGATCAGTCCCTCTTACTTCAACCAAACCAGCACAGACAAACCACCTTCTTGTGGCATCCCCAAGGTCCTTCTCTCTGGCCTCAGCCCCTTCATGCCTCCCCCTGCCACCATCCCCCCAGAGCAGAATGCCACTGCCTTCTTTGGCTGTGGTCTTGGTCCTTCCCCAAGGTGTCCTCAGCATGCGAGGGGTCAGGGATGGGTTCCCTGTAAAGCCCAAGGCCAGCGGGCCCTGGCTTGTTCTTGCAGTCACTGATTTTGATGTGCCAGCTACTGGGGAACCCAGTTGGAGTTCAGGGCAGGAAAGGGCTGCCTCTAGGGGGAGAGTTAGGGGCAGCCCCCACCCTGAGGGCCTGTGGGATCCAGTTATCACTTGTCCAGCCAGCAATGGGGTCCCTGAGCCCTGGAGGGTGTGTGAGTGATGAGTGTGTGTGTGAGAGAGCACACGTGTGCTTGGGCATGTGTATGTAAGCACAGGATCATGTGTGTGCATGTATATGTGAGTGCATGCATGTGGGGGGTGCAGACAAGGGACATGGAACCCAGGGACTCCCCAGGTGCACACAGGATCCCTCGTGCCATCCAGGCCACAGAAAGTACAAGTGATTCTTAGCTTAAAGATGCAGGAGGAGGGGCATTTCCTATGGCCAGTCTCAGGTCAGGTCGGGGAGGGGCCAGCACCACAGCAGCATCTCTTGACCTACCCAAACCAGCTGCAGGCAGGCACAGTGCTCAGTAGGGGTGACTGAGTCACCAGGCTTGAGAGCCTCCAGGTTGGGGCAAGAGCCACAGACCTGCTGCAAGTATTTCAGGGAATTGGAACCAAAAGTGATGGAATTGGAGCCACCCAGAGCTCAGGGATCACACAGCATGCTGCTGATAAGGATCGAGTAGGATGTCCACACTGCCCTGCTAGCTGTGGAGCTGGAATGACCAGAGTCTCAGGCCATGAGAGCCAGTTGCCAAAACCTTGGCATGGGGCTGACTTGCAGTAAGGGTCCGGGATTCCCCTGTGGTCTCTAAGGGCAGCTCTTGGTTCCATCTTTCTCCCCAGCCTAGATGATGGAGGGGAATGAGCCTCCTGGGGGTGGGGGAGGGAATACAACCCCTAGGCCCAGCCTCTGCACCTCCTCCACTGCCACTGACCTGCCCAGAGCCTCCTGTGTGGTGGGCTTGGCCCCAGCTGCACCACTGCCCTGTTTTCTCACATGTCCTGTCCTGTGAGGTGTGGTCTTACCCCCTTACTCCATCAGCCCATCCTGGCATGGCTCGTGGTGGTCTCCTCTCATGTGTCATGCCCAAACGTGTCATTTTGTGCTGCATGGCCCTGCACCCCCTACTCCTTCAGCCTGTCCCATCATGGCTATGGCCAGCATCTGGCTCATCCTAGTCTCCTCTCGTGTTTCATGCCCAAGGATGTCATTTTTTCATTGACAACAGCCCCTTTCTCCACTGGATTAGGTCAGAATGTCATTAACGCTGTGGCATCAGACTAGAAGTGGGTTTGAGGTGCTTGCTGTACAAGTGCATGCTGGGTGAGCCGGTGGGAGTGGCCACCAAGGGCATCCATGCCTGAGCATGGTCCAGTTCCCAGCACATTCCTGTCTCAGACCAGGGGTGATGGAATTTTGGGGCACTGATCTGAATTAACAGAGGGCTGGAGTCTAACAAGAGCCACAAGAAACCCCAGGTGGAAGGGAGGGGGCTGCGTGATGGGGAGCACCAACCAGGGAGGATAAGATGGGGCACCCCAACATGAGGAATAGGCCAAGAAGCACCAAGCACAAGCACTGGAAATGACAAAGGTTGTGTGCTCTGAAGCTGAGCTGGAGAGATGCTCACGGAAACCATTGTCATAACCAGATGGAGGAATGGCCTCCCAGGAGACAACCATGACCACATTCAACTCAAGAAGAATGACCCTGAAAAGACCAATGAGGTCCAAGAACTTTTTTGCAGGGAAGGCAGATGCTCTGGAAGGTTTTGTCTGGACCTGGCGTGGAGCCGAGGTCAGGGTCTGGGAGCAGTTGGGCTCTCTTGCTAAGCGTCAGGGAGGCAGCGCAGCCTAAGCAGCCTTGTGAGAGGTTGCAGGAGCCCTCAGCTCCCTCCCAGCATCCAAAGCTCAGTGCTTGTTTCTGCCAAAACTGATGAGTCACACAATTTGAATGTTTCTTTCCCAAGAATCTCAATTAAGAAGCCTGGAAAAATCTTGTGTTGAACAATCCTGTCTCCTATTTTACCACACAGGCACGCTTCTCCTCCCTCCATCTGGAATCCAATCTAAAACCCACAGAGAAAGTTTCTGACACCTCTACTCTTCAGGGACATGGTAAATCAGACTGCTGAGACAGACTGGACATAGCTTGCAGTATGCTGCCCAGGACAGGTGAGGTCCAGCCCAGAACCAGGCGCTCTGGCTGCCCTTCACTCCCAGCTCTCTGACCTTCAGACACCTGGCTGGGACATCATAAATCATGGTGTCTTCTCTGGGCCAGATCTAGGCACACAGGTGAATTAAACATCCCAATGGTTTAGAAAATATAAAAAGGCAAAAAGGCAGATGGCATACTGGGAGATAAAATTTACAATATACAAAACCAAGGATCAGTTCCTTTCATATATAAAGAGTTTCTATAAAACAATAAGAAATGGTTGAATCCATTAAAAAAAAACCCCACAAAGAACATTAACAGGTCAGTCACAAAAGATGAAATATAAGTATCCAATAAACAGATGACAAAATAAAAATTAGTCTTCACTTGTGGTCCAGGAAATCAAAATGAAAATACCCAGATTCCATCTGCCTATGTATCCAACTGGTAACTGTGTCTTATACAGATGAGAAGCTACTCTGGCAGGGCCCAGGGAAGAGCCTCTGATTGCAGGGATGGTGGCAACCCTGGTCTCCTCCATTAGCACCACTGGTGCCACCCATGCCTATCAGCATATGGGCAACTTTTCCAATAAAGCATTAAAGGTATATGACACCATGGGATACTTTATTCCATCAAGACCCACCCAGAAATTCACACAGCAAATCACCTCTCACTAGATGGGATGCTTTCTCTGACTTCTTTCCCGTTAATCATGTTTGAGATCAAAAGGAAAACAAAAGAGGCCCAGTTTGGTGTCAAAGTCCTGGCAGCTTTTGAGCCCTAAAGGTTAAAAGTTCCCACCAAAGGTGAAGGGTCGGCTTTCAGAATCCTGAGACACCAGGACTTAGAACAACTTCAAACAAGCAGCCCTTGTCTGGGCAATAATTAACTCCCTGTCCTCTGTGAACCACCAGGGCAGGGGCAGCTGGGGCAGGTCAGCTTGAATGGCAGAATCCGGGTACTCATGAGTCAGCGCCAGCTGTGAGTACCCACGCAGCTGTTTGCAGAAGGCCAGGATTCCAGCTGAAGGCTCCCAGAAGAATGGGGTCTTTGGGCCCAGGGCTCTGCCCACTCCCCTAACCCCATGAAATGAAGGCCCAGCAGAGAGACTTCCTGGGGGGACACGAGCAGAGACAAGTTACATGCCCATCGTCGCCAGGGATGTTCTGCCCATGTGCTCTGAAATGGAGCTACAGGCTTGGTACCTGCCTGCAACAATCAGCACAGCTCAGCTGACCTGTGCCACACAGGGTGTCGGGATGTGCAGTCACCAGACAAGGACCCTGCTGGGTTCAATGCCTTATCGTTGCCGGCTTCAAACTGTTAATCCTTTATCAACAAGGACCCTGAGTTTCCATTTTACATGGGGCCTGTGGGTCCTGCAGCTGGCCCTGGGCTGGGCCCCACTCACCCAATGAACTGGTCAGAGCCCCCAGTGTACCATGGGACACGGCACACACATGAAGGAGGGACTCAGGATCAGGGCAGGGGTGGGTGTTCAGTTACGAGGTCGTCCCAAGTGTCTCTGGGGTCCCAGAGAAACCACCAAAGCTCAGGGTGACCTTTCCAGGAGACTGAGGGACCAGAAAGCCAGAGGAATTACACCACCCCTCCAGGCAGCCCAGAGGGGCCTGAGAGGCCTGTGCTAGAGCCAGGATAACCATCAGCTGGGGCAGCAGGTACTCCTTCCCCTGGGTTGCAGCACCAGTCTGTGGTCCCAGTGGCCACCATCACCCCAACTCTAGACAGCCCACCCACCCAGTGTTGGCACAGGCTTACCTGGAACTTGTCAGGGTCCGCTCCTCCTGCCTGGGCCACAAAGAGACCGGCACCAGGCTCCAGCTCTAGGCTATGTGAGGACCGGACCAGTGGCACTCTCTGGAACTCCTTGCAGTCCACATAGAGTGCTACAGAGCCACCATCCACACTGAGTGCAAAGCGCTTCCACTGGCCGACGAAGGCGGGTAGGCGGAAGCTGGCTGCCGTGTGGGTCTGGCTAGCACCCGCCTCCGTATAAAGCAGGGTGATGTGCTGGTGTCCATCCTGCACCCCAGAGAGCTTCACACCCAGAGAGACCACCACCTGCGCTGCATCTGTGATGGCGAACAGTACCCCTGCACCCTCTGTGGTTGGCCGGACATGGAACAGCAGTGAGAAGTCACGGAAGAAGGGGCTGGGGAAGTGGTACCGGGCCACCTGGCCACTGTTGGCATCTGGTCCGAAGACATAGGCTGACCCCACGTCGCGGTCCTCGATCTGGGTGATGTGCAGGGGTGGTGGCTCCCCAAAGAGCTGCAGAAGCCCCACCTCCTCACCCATGTGCTCTGCAAAAAGAAGGACACTGGTGAGGATATCCAGAAAGGGCACTCGGGGAAACCGAGTCATGGAGGCATGCCCTGCTCCTCAGGACTCTGTCACCCAATGACCACCAATGGCCACCCTGGCTCACCCAGTCCCAAACAGCAGATGTGCTCAATGTACAAATGGTCTGCAGGGAACACATTGGCCACAGGCCCTTGCTTCCCTGCATGAACCCAGTCCAAACAGGGACACCCCAGGGATGGATGCAGCCAGCAAGATGCAGGGGGAGCAGGGCCTGGCCAGCGTCTTGCCAAAGAACGGTGCTGGCTTCAAGGTGCTGGGGCCCAGAGACCCTGCCTGCCTTGGCCCTGCACCCACCCCACCTGGGCTCTGCACTCCTACCTGCCTCAGCTCTGCAACCCACTTGCCTTAGCCCTGAACCCCCCACCCTCCCTAGCTCTGTGTCCCTACTTGCCCTAGCCCTGCACCTCCACCTGCCCCAGCTCTTAACCCCTACCTACTTGGGCCCTTCATTCCTTTCCTGCCCTGAATGTGTACCTGCCCACTCTGGATCTACATCATTACCACCCCACCTGCTCTGGTCTTGCATCCCTGTCTGCCCTCACCCACCTTGGTCTTTTGCCCCCACCTGCCTCCTGACCCTACAGGAGCAACACAGGCAGCCCCCATCCCAGGCATTTACCATAAATATGTCATACCAAAACAAGAAGAAAAAAGGAAACCATAGCCAGGATGTATTATTTAGGCTGGGCACCAGTCGAGATATCTATCTACAACCCCCACAATGTGGGACATGAGCGTGGACGCTGCCTCAAGTGCCCATGCTCCAATGCAGGAGTCTCGTCTTAGGTCTCCCGGGGCTGTTGGGTGCCCACACGGGGTGTGAAGATGCCTCCCCAGCTGCAGCAGACTCCCAGGAGGTGTGGCCTTCCTTAATGCCCTGTGGTCTCCATGCTGGGGCCCCAGACACCCACTGGAGGCGAGGGGGGCAATGGTGGTTGTTCTCCCCTCTGGTGTCCCCATTCCTCTTAAATAACTTATGAATTACCAGGTGTTCACTTCATTCATTAACCTCATTCGTTCCTACTCATGCCAAGTCTAGCATTGCTTCACTGCAGGAACCCATGGATACAGCAAAGCTGGCCAGTCTTTCTCTAGAGGTCATCGGGGTCATGGAGCACACACTCTCACTTTATGGGAGCTCCTCAGCAAGGGGACGTGGCACAGCACCCGGAGTTCTCAAGGGACAGGAACCCACTCAAAAGGGATGTCCACTCATCAGCCACTTCCCACATACCCACCAATGCCAAGCAGTGCCCAGCTTGGGGCTATGGTCTGGTCCAGAAATGCACCCCGAGGCTTTTCTCCCGAGACCCCCCTTGGTCTGGACAGAGCCTGTTTCCTACAAAATGTGATAGTCCCATGAGAACCCCTATGCTATAGGCAGGCTTGTGGTCAGAGCTCTCATGGGAAGGGACTGCTGGCATGTCAGCATCCTGAGAAGAGGGGAGGTGAGCCAGGGTGAGCATATGTAACAGCTCTGGGTGTTACATGGGTCAGACCCTGCTACAGGGGAAGGGCAGAAGGTAAGCAATGCTGAGCCTGGATGTTTTCAAAGAGTGGACACAGAAGAGGCTAGAGCTACTGTCCCAGCACACTGGGTGACCCACCAGACTCGGCACTGCCCCTGCTCCAGGACCCTGACTTCTGGTCATGTAGGTCCCCATGGGCCCACTCAGAGCCAGCCAGGACAGAGCAGACAACCGCCTGCCCAGCCCCTGCTGCACCAAGGCCAAGGGCAGAGGGACCTGGGGGACTCAACATCTGAACCTGAGCCCTGAGAGTCGGCGGTCATGTCTACCCAGATGGTAGCTGTTATGACAACCCTTTCTTATCAGAAGTGCCTAGGTCTCACGTGTCCATGCGGGGGTGTGCTAGGGTCAAGAAACTGGACTCTC
This sequence comes from Carlito syrichta, assembly GCF_000164805.1. NCBI lineage: Eukaryota > Metazoa > Chordata > Mammalia > Primates > Tarsiidae > Carlito > Carlito syrichta. The sequence continues at coordinate 887,199 of NW_007249415.1, read as the reverse complement.
TCAGCCCAGGGCCCAAAGGCCCTGGGGTTTAGTCCAGCTGTCCAGAGTACAGAAACCTCCCACAGCCCTTCCTCCCATGCAGCTAGAACATTCCCAAGTTGATTAAGAAAGCAAGATGACACAGCTATCATCTCCTGGCTAGAAGGCACTGGGGACTATACAGTGGCCCCAGGGACCCAGAAACATGCAAGCCCTTCATAAAGCTCTCCAATTTTCTTCCATGAAATTCCTGGTGGTTCCTGTCAGGGTGAACTTCCGCATGCTCAGCCCTGAGGTCACAAGCTCCGTTCTCCAGTTCCAGGCATGTGAGTGAGGTTAGTGTGATCCCCACACCCCGAGGCACCAGTCCAGTTGTACTGGATGGAGGCCAATCTCTCTTCAAAATGCAGATGCCTGAGGGATGGAGAGTCCAGAGGTATGCCTTCCTGGGCCCAGCAGGGTGGCCCCTCATGTGGCTCACCTCGCCTTGGATGGAGAAGTTGGGGTATTTGCCCGGGTCAAGACCATCTCCCCTTCAGGAAATAGGCCGGCCAGAAGTACTGATGGTTCTGGAAGTCAGTGTGTGTTAATGTGAGACCCCTTTAAATGCTCCAAGACCACTGCCCAGCCAGCCTCACCCCAGCAGGTGAGGAGACACCAGCCTGTCTGTCAGAAAGGCCTCAGATATTTTCGCTCTCACAAAGTACACCAAGTCCCCCATCTCCTCGAGTTCATGGAGTCAGGAAATCCTGCTGTGGGCTGCCCGTTTCTGCCATCTTCTGGAAGCATGAACTTCACACCCACCCTCACCCTGACACGGCCTGGATGGGGGCACTGAAAGTGGGACTATGCTGCCTCCTGGGAGTCCCACCCCAGCGAAGTCTGAACTTCCGTGGAAATCACCATGTTGTGGAGACTGTCACCTAGAGGGATGGCTTAGCTCTGGATGCTGGTTGAGGGGAGCTCTGAGCACTGGGCTGGAGGGTCCTGGCTTCCCACCAAAGAGGTTGGAGCCACTGCCCCACCTGGGCCTGCCTGATTCTGCCTGAACATCTGGCTTCCAACCCAGAGTAGTGTCAACTACAGGGAGACCATCTCAAACTGAGCAAGCATGAGGGTGGCACCTGAGTACCCTGCAGCCCTCATGGTCATGGAGACCCTGAGAGATGGGCAAGCCCCATAGACATCATGTACTCCACAGATGCCTGCACCAAGCACCCGGGTGCCGCCAGCTGCTCCCCAGAACCAGCCTGCCCCCATGGCTCCCTTGGGCATGTGGTCCTGAGTCTCGGCCGCCCAGAAGCCATGCTGTTTCTACCCACATGGCTTTGAGGGGCTCCAAGGCTGCCTTGCTGGCCCCTTAAGTGGCTCACTACCCTCCTCCCACCCTGCAGAGTAAGGGTTCCCAAGGCCAGATCTAAAGAGCTGAGACCAGCTGGGTGAGGTTTAAGTCAATCAATCTACTTCCAGTTCAGCGTACAGGGCAGACGAGCCTCTAGGGTTCCAGGTTAGGACCCAACTAGAAATCAAAGAGAAGTGGCTCCTACACAGACCACCTGCCTCAGGCCAACAGGAGCCATGGAACCTGCCCCGTCCAGCTCCATGAGACCTGCTCAGACAGTCTCTCTCTTTCTCTCTCTCTCTCTCTCTCTCTCTCTCTCTCTCTCTCTCTCTCTCTCACACACACACACACACACACACACACACACACACAAACACACACGCACAGTGGCTCTGTAGGTGGAGGCCACAGACAAGAGGCAACACCCCAGTGCTGGACTCACCTTCAGTACTCAATGGCGGTCCAGGGCAGGCCTGCAGAGCCCAGGACCTAGAAGCACCCACACCACCACAGGCTGAGACCTTGGCACAGCTCATGGAGGCTGCACTGTAACCCCCACGTTAAGCGCCCGTGCAGAATTCTCAGTGCCCATAACTACTGCCTGGTTCAGGTCCAGTTCCTGGGACCCTCTTAAGACATACACACACTCAGGGCCTTTATTGAATTGAGATGCCATAACCAATCCAGAATAGGTGGGAAGAGGACAAAGGCCACAAGCAGTCATGATCAGTTAAAACTGTGGAGTAGAGAGTGGGATGGGCTCAAGGGTGCTGGCAGTCACATTGCCAGGGATGTGTGTGGAGGAGGACATGCAGGCCTCTTACAGAGACCACAGAGTGAACAGTCATGAAGTGAAAACAGTAGCAGCAGCAAGAGAAACCTAGCTCCATGTCGTCATTGAAAAAAAAAAAAACAACTAAAATAACACAGAAGGCTAATGGGAAATATCAGTCATACAGCTATGAAAATCAAGTAGGTATCACAACATGAAGATCAGCTGAAATGAAACTCAGGTGAAAGCCACAGGGGGCAAAAGGGAAGATACATTCGATAGCCTGCCAAACCTGAAGAGCTGGGCCATCTGTATGCACCTGACAGTGGCAACACAGGACAGGACTGGGAGACAGTGCCCCTGGTAACTACAGACCCTAGACCACCTGTCTCAGTCCACTTGCTTCTCGAAGTAGAAAATAACCTCAGAGTCACACAGAGCAAATTAATGATTGCACTGGCAGAATCGGTCCAATGGAACTGTTTTGGAACTCTACTGAACTCTACTGAAGGCTTGCAACTTCGAGGGGAAGGCTGTTAATGCAGGGCAGTTCCAGTTCTCAGCACAGTAGCAGCCACCCCTCCTCCACCCCCATTCCCATAGCAGGTGCTGTGCACATGTTCCTGGAGTAAGATCCACAGAGCTTTCAGGAAACAGGATGGCAAAAAGGACCCTGTCCTGCAAATGCTGGGGATATGATTGCTGTGAATCACAGAGGAGCAGACAAAGAAGTGGGTGACCATTGTTAGAAGCTCCTGCCACTTCAGCTGGAGGGACTTAGGTGGGAGACTTAAAAACTGCCACATCCCCCCACCCTCCATTTTTCTCTTTTTCCTCTTTTGGGAGCCAAATGTTACAAACTAGAACATTGTAAAACAACTGCATACATGAGGAAACTTAGAAAATGACTGTGCATGCCCAGGAAAAGGGACAGGCTCGGAAAAGACCTAAGAAGACCCCAAGTTTACACCTGAGGCTGATCAGTCACAGAGACAAACAAGCAAAAAGAATAACAAAAACCAGTAAATTCTGGCAAAAGAGAGAATCTGACTTTTCCAGAGCTACATCATTATTGGAGTCAAACATCCAGCTTTCAACATATAATCACAAGGTATATAAAGTTACAGCAAAGCTTGGCCCATTCAAAGGAAAAAAAAAATCAATCAACAATCCACAGAAGCTGTCCCTGAAAAAGACCTGATGAAGGATCTACTGGATAAAGACTAAACTGTCTTAAAGATGTTCAAAGAACTAAAGGAGGATGTGGAGGAAGTCAATAAAGTGGTGTATGAACAAAATGGAAATATCAATGAAGAGTAAAAACTGAAAAAGAAACTAAAAAGATAGTCTAATAACTGAAATTTAAACTTCCCTGGAGGAATTCAAAGGTGGTTTAAGAAGGCAAAAGAAATAATTAAGGAACTTGAAGATAGGACAGAGGAAGTTATCAAAGAAAAAAAATGGAAAAAAAGTGAAGAGAACCAAGGGTCATGTGGGATACCATCAAGCAGACCAACAAACACATTGGGAAGTCCCAAAAAGAGAAGAGAAGAAGAAAGATGGTCAAGGAATATCTGAATAAATGATGATTGAAAACTTCCCAAGTGTGGTGGAAGATGTGAATATAAGCGTTCAAGAAGCTCAAGAGACTCCAAATAAGATGAACTCAAAGAGACCCACACTAAGATATATTATGATTAAACTTTCAAAAGACAAAGACAGAGAATCTTGTAAGTAGCAAGATCAAAGCAACTCATCACCTACAAGCGATCCTCCCTAAGTTCATCTGCAGTTTTCTCATCAGAAAATTTGGAGGTCAGAAGGCAGTGAACCAATATATTCAAAATGCTCAAGGAAAACAACTGTTAGCCAAGACTCCAATATTCAGCAAAACTGTCCTTCAAAAGTAAGGGAGAAATTTGGCATTTCCCAGATAAACAAACACTGAAGGAGTTCATTACCACTAGACCTACCTTATAGGAAATGGACAAGATGGTCCAGCAGGTGAAATAAAAGGACACTAGGCAATAACAGGAAGTCACATGAAGAGACAGAGATCTCAATCTCAATAAAGGTAAAACACAGCCATTTATAAAAGTTAATATTATTTGAACAATGGCTTGTATCTGCACTTTTTGTGAGTGAACCTGGAGGACAAAATGCTCAGTGAAATAAGGCAAGAAGACAAACAGTACATGATCTCTTTTATACATGGAATCTAAAAAAGTCAAACTCATAGAAGTAGAGAGTAGAATAGTGGTTACTGGGGGCAAGAGAGAGAAGGAAATGTGGAGACAGTGGTCAAAGGGTACAAAGTTTCAGGTATGCAGAATGAATATGTTCTGGAGATTTAAAGTACTGCATGGTGACTGGGTTATAATGCTGCATTGTGTGTGGCCCTTGAAATTTGCCAAGAGTGGATTTTGTGTGTCCTCACCACATACACACATACATACACAGAAAAGGTTACTGGCTGATGTGATGGATATGTTAATTAGCTTGATCATGGTAATCATTTCAGAATGTGTACGAGTATGGAGAGCCTGCAGGTAGCCCCGCTGGGAGGGCTATGCACCTCCATCCTGTCTACATCTGGTTCCTACAGAATCACATAAGACGCCTGCACTCACAGACAGCCTTGCCCACTGCCTCAGGCCCTACACACATCGGCAGAAGCTAAACACTGCGTCACTCCTGGTGCATCTGGGAGACGTGGAAAGTCTGAGGGAAGCTCAGCCAGCGTCATCCAAAAAATATTTATCGGTTTCCAAGAGGTGAGATAAGCATGAGTATTTTTCCATGGAAGTGGTCTTGTCTTCTTAAATCAAAAAGTTAAATCAAAGTTAAATAGAAACTTGAGTTAAGTGAAGCATTTTAAAGAACAGTAACATCTTCTAAAGTCCTGCATTTGATTGAAGTACTGCAGCAAGAACACCTCTGAGTTAATGGCTGGCCCACGAGGGAGGGGACTGCTACAGCAGTGCTGAACAGCACCTCTGGAACCACCATGGTGCTGGCGCCCCCAAGTGCACTCCTATGGCCACCATGACCTCACACTGACCTGCGAATGCCCAGCGAAGTGCCATGCACAGCCCACTTCACAGGGCAACACAGGATCACGGAAGCCCCTGGTCAGAGGTCTTGAGTACCACTTGCTGAGATAGCTGGACTTGTGTATTTGAGATGAGGCCCATGCAGTGGACCTGCTTCCCAAGCATCCCCATGGCATCTATGTCCTGATGCACCCTACTCTGTGCACAGGAACCATCCATCCCGTCTCTGGTCTCTGCCCCTTATCAGATGGCCTAGATGCCCGCTGGTCACCTGGTGTTCCCACTGCTGGGTGCTGTGCGTGTCCCACATCTGCTGTGACGCTTAGGGGCAGTCCTGGAGTCAGGCTGCCAGTCCTCTCGTGTCTCCATCCTGCCACCCACACTTGCAGCAGGCATGTGTATCCTCCCCAGACCCCAGCTTCCCACCTTAAGCACGAATAACACCTGCCTTCTGGGTCAGAGGATGCCTGCTGGTGGGTTCTCTCAGGAAACACCATCTGCCTTCACTGCCCTCCCCAGGGAATAGGAAGGGGTTGCAAGAATGCAGAAGGGTGTTGAGAGCAAAACCTACAGTGCCCAAGCCGCCTATCACTGTCATTGTGTGGTGACTCAAGCAGCCCCTCTGACCGGATCTTTACATGTTGCTCACACAGCCCCCCTGGGACAGCCCAGGGGAGTTTCCTGGAGGCAACGGCCTGAGCCCCAGTCCCACTCACTCTTGACAGCTGCAGGAAGGACAGCCCCCTGGTTGCTGGTGTACCCTGTGGGACACTAGGTGGCAGAAGCAAATGCAGGCCCATCCCTGCCCTCCCCTGTCTGGGGGTCTCACCCCTTCTACTTGTGGGCCTGAGGAACAAGCCCATCACACAGCAAGGACCCCCATGAGGTTCTCACCTGCATGCTGACCACAGGACACTCCCTCCTGACCACCTCCCACACCCTGAGTGTGCTCACAGCCCCCTACCTCACACTGTCCTTGAGGGGGCAGAGGAAGCAGACATGGAGGAGGGGCTGCAAGCCTGTGGACTTCACTAGTGACTACAGCAGCCTCAGGGTGCTGTGCAGGACCAGGTGATGTGGCTACATACTACTGGTCCAAGCGAGGGGAGTGGGGCAGGGCCCATCTACAGGCACACAGGTAAGGAGTACCTGCCAAGGCTCTGAACAGAAGCTGGCAAGGAAGCAGCAGAGCCCACTGGCCACCCCTCACTGCAGGGTGCACCCTCTCTGAGCCCCAAGACCCCCTCTCAGCTCTTTCTGAGGGGTCAGACATCAACATGGGGCAGAGTTTGCATTCCCCTTTCCCCTACTTGGCCCTTGATGTCCCAACAGGGCCTTCCTCCTCCTCCTGCTTCCCACACACAGGGTGGGAGTGTCCAGCCCAATACAGGGGCCCAGCAGGAGGGGGGTCTGCCCCAGAGGGAGGGAGCCCATGGTTGGCAGAGGGAGCTGAGAGGCCAAAGGAGGAGGGACCCTCTTGGTCAGGCACACCTGGGGAGGGGTCCCGCCTGATAAGGTTGAACACTCACATTTGGCTTGTGCTGATAGAAGAATCTCCTGGGACCCTGTTCAGGATGTGGCTTCCCTCCCATGAGGACATGAGCTTCCCTACTCAGGAACCTGGTTTCCCCCACCCAGAAACCTGGCCTCCCCCACCCAGGGACAGAACTTCCACCATACAGGCACTCAGCTTTCCCCATCCGGGGACCCTGCCAACATGACCAGATGTTCAGTGAAAAGCACCCTCTGGGTCATGGGACTGACCAGGCCAGCTGCAGTAGAGAAATCCCCCCCACCTTGCAGCCCTGCCCAGGCATTGCTGGCTGGAGGCAGCCTGTGCTGGTGTAGCAACTAGGCATTACAGGACCAAGTGTGAGTGGAGCCCGGGTATGCGGGTGCTCATGGGGCTCCAGCTCCTGGAATGAATCTAAGCCCACTGAAGCCAACAGCCTCAGTCTTTGCCTGCCTCACCCACAGGAGAGCTCTGGGCATGAGTTTTTGGGGCACAGTCACAAGTCCCCCTACTTCTACACACATCAAGTCCTTCCCAGAGCGAACTCTGTCACACTGCTCTCTGCCCAGACACCCTCCTGGCCACTCTGATCTTACTTGGGGCTCAACCACAGCCACCTACTCTGTGCAGCCCTCCCTGCCCCTCCACTCCAGCCCTCATAGACTTTTTTCTTGGGGCTGGGCACCACTTCTTATGGGCACTTGTCCCTGCCCTGCCCATGGCCCTCCAGCTACAACCCAGGCCAGGCATAGGGTCTGCTGAACCAAAGGGGGAAAGGCCTGAAGCTTGCTGGGAATTGCCCAAGGGTGTCGCCCATGGAGCCCAGCATGGAGGTGTTGACACAAAATTTCCACTGCCAACACCCTCATCTCAGAGCCTGACAGAGCTTTCCCCCCCACCCCTGCCGGCCCAGCTCTAAACCCTGAAGACCAAGGGCCAAGGCCGTTTCCCCTTGGTACATGGGGAGGAGGGCGGGAGAAGATAGAGCACCTCGCCCAGTGGGAATGGGACCTCACAGGTGGACCTCCAGGCAGAGAGTACCAAGCAAACAGAGGTGGGAGGGCAGACAGGACAGGCCCAGCTCAGGGTGCAGAGGCTCACTCCCACCCCAACCAGAGGAAGGAGTTGCTGGGCCTCCCTAGGCAGTCCAGCCCTGGAAGCGTTAAAAAATAATCCCACCCTTTCCCCCTCTCCTTCCTTCCCTCCCTCTGCCAGTCAGTGATGGTAACAGGCCACCTGGGGATGGGAGCACTAACCCTAGGCCCAGGACCAGTCCTTACTGTCCCAGTAGGGAGGTTATGTGCTCAGGCTGGGATGAGCCCCACAGACCTCCCTGGCCCCTCCCCCAGTGGAGACCTCTCAATCCTCAACAAAGCAATCCTTTTTGCCTGCACAGCCCACCAGCAGCCCCTTGACCTAAGTGAGATCCCCAGGAAGAGTGTTATACAGTACAGCTCAAAGACCCAGGACAAGGACAGTGCAGCTGGAGTTTTGTGGGAAGTCCAGCTCCCTTGGGCAAATCACATCACCACTCCATGCTTCAGTGTCCCCACCATGACGAAGGGCATAGCGGGGTATCTCAGAGCCATGGTGAAAACAAATTGCACTAAGATGCATCAGCTGCAGTAAGAGTTTGTGACCTGATCAGCCTCCCCTCTCTCCAGCCCTTGGTCTACCCTGCAGGGGCCACTGCCTCCCAGCTCCTGCCTCCAGAGGGATATCCCTTCACAGGATGAAAACGTTGCTGCTACAGGGCCCAGCATGGAGCGGGGACCCAAGCTAGGCTCACAGCTGCCCAGGCTCATCTGGCAAGGTGGCAGGGACAGGACGGAGAGGATGAGCCAGGCTGGTTACCTGCAGCCGGCCCAATGAACACACAGTGCCCATCCTCCTGGGTTGGCAGCAAGGTGCAGGCGACGGGCAGCCGGCCCCCTTCCAGGTGGCTCCAGCACGCATCCTCCAGGGCCTCACAGAACTGGCGGCAGGGTGGTGGGGCGGGCAGCGGGGCACGGCCACATGGGGGAGCCAGTAGCAGGCAGAAAAACCAGGTGAGGAAGGGGTGGCAGTGCGTCTGCAGCAAGGCCTCCCACACCCGTGCAGCCACTCGCACTTCCTCACTGCTCCCGTGGTGGAGGTGGTTGGGCAACCAGGCGCTCCCAATACCCAGGCGGCCACAGACCAACAGGGAGGGTGGCAGAGGCAGGCAGCGGCCAGCAGGCGGCAAGAGGCCAGCCCCAAACAGGGCAGAGTCATTGGCAAGACTTGGCCCTACGGAGTCAGCAGAGTGAGAAGCCCAAGCACCCCCGGCCCCAATCAAAGCCGTGAGTGCTATCTGAGACAGTCTGCCCTGGGGTGCAGAGGACCAAGCAGAGGGGCCAGCATGTGTGCCCAGAGAACCCATCACCAGGGGGTGCAGAGGCGAAGAGTGCAGGCGGACATCAGAGAGTTGGTGCTGAAGGATGGGGCTGGCTGCCCCAGGCGGGAGTCCCTTGCTGTCCTGATCCTGGGGCTGCCCTGGGGACTGCTGGCTTCCTTGGGGAGGGGTCCCGACCGGCACGGAGGAGAGAGACGCTCTACCTGGGGACAGTGCTGGTCCTGGAGGCCCCTGGAGTGGATCCTGGGACCTGTCTGGAGAGGGGGCCACCTGAGTGGGTACAGGCAGGGTGCCAGCTTCAGTCACACCAGCACCCACAGAGCTGGGAGCACCACTGTTTGGCCAGAGTGTGGCCCCGTTCTCCTGAGGGGTGCTGGAGGGCCCAGGGAGGGCAAGGGTGTCCACGGGGGCCTCGAGGGCTGGTGTCTCCATTCCAGCAGTGCTCCCGGTGGGGGTGGCGTCATCCCACAGCTGGACGAAGCTCCGGATGCCCTGGGCCACATTCAGGATTCTGGCTCCGACACCAGCGATGTTCTCCTCCTGCGTGTCTGTGCTCGTGGCAGATGTGGGAGCATCCTGGCCGCCCTCCAGCACCTCCCAGGGTGGCTTGGGACTGGCAGGAGCTGTGGCTTGCTCCGTGGAGCCATCTCGGGGGTCCACATACAAGGTAGCGTCTGACGTGGGCTGCCCAGGCGAATGACCTCGGGGCTCAGGGACGAGGGTCGTAGCAGGGTTGACGTTATTGGACCACAGCCAGCCCAGGTTCAGCAGGTCAGCGTGGGCCCCCGCCAAACACCAGGTGAGGAGCAACAGCAGGCAGCAGCCGCTGGGGTTGGGAGCCATGGGGCTGTGTGCCGCTGCAGGAGTGGGCGGGCAGCTCTGGGGAGGTGGGGCCACGGCTCCCGCCCTCCCCCGCCCCTGTTGTTCACATCTCCCTGCCTGGCATGGTAGCTCCTTCTTCCAACTTCTTTCAGAAGGAAACACGGCAGCACAAACCTCGAGATCAAGGCTCCCAGCACCAGGAGATCTGGGATTCCCCCTCCCATGCCCCACAGTACCACCAGGGGCTGCACAGGGACAGAGGGACATTGTAAAGAAAGTGTGTCTGAGGAATTCCCCACATGCTCCACTTTGGTGGGAGGGCTACTGAGCCTCTGTGTGGTGCTCTGGGCCAGGACCTCCAGCCCCCACTCTCCCTCTGAGGAGGACACCAGGAAACGCCTGGCCTCATGCCACTGTTTTGTGGTAAAGTTGGAACTTGAAAAATGCCCAACTCGCTGTAGTTCCAATTCTCGGTGTTGCAACTGCTGCCTCGAGATACTGAACATTGGGGGGTGGGGTGCACGACTTGGACCATTCCTTCTGACCCTCCACCCACACTCCCACCCATCCTGGCCCCACTGCACCAAGGCCAGCTCTGGGCCCTGCTGGACACTTGGCTTGTTTCCTTTTCTTTTCCAAGACCTGCCCACACGTCATCCGTGTCTCCTGTATGGTGGGAAATGTCCTCCCTGGGGGCTGACTTGCGTGTGTCAGCACTTCCTGTCCAGCAGACATTTCTAAAGCTCCCGGGTGCTTCTTGAAAAGCACAAGACGCAGCCACAGCTGGGAATGAACATAAAGGCGGCAGGAGGGAGACAGGGAGTAGGGAGAGGGGATTCTTGGCGGCAGAGGTAGCAGGCTCCTGCCTCCTCCCACGGAGCCTGCATGTAGGGAGGTCCTAATCATTCCAAGCCCTGCCCATAGCCTGGGTGTCAGCCCAGTGGCCCTGACTGGTCCCAGCTCCATTGTTACAATGCATGACCAGGTGCCCCTTCCAGGCAGTGTTCCAGGAAGGAACTATCCCTGGGGCATGTGGGCTGGCTGGGTCAGGCTGCACTGGCGTTCTCCCCGTGTTAAGACTACTTCCCCTCAAAATCTCAGACAACACTGTCTTCACTCCAGGAAACTGAAGTGCTGCCATGTGGCCCTGAAGTTCTCAGAGAGGTTTGCCACCTAGTGGCCGTTGCTTGGAGACCTACTGAGCATGCGTGACTTTCATTACAGCCACCACACTCCCCACCCTGCTCCACCCACTTTACAGCAAGGCCCGGCTTACCCACTCAGATCCCCTTTTGGTGACGGCTCTATGAATTCCTACCCTGGGAGGGGCCCTGGCCAGTGCCCATCTTCTGGCCTGAGTCTGGGCAGTAAAGGGGGAGGAGCATGCCTGGCACTGTGACACTGGGACCCTTGGGAAAGCCAGGCTTGGGGATCAGGCTGTGGCTATCATTATGGGATCCACAAATCCCAGAAGCACTGGAGAGGCCAAGGGCAGGCTGACAAGGATGCAGCTAGTCGCCCTCCAGATGAGGGAACTGAGGTCCCAAGGGGGGGAACAACCCTTCAGGGTTGAGTGCTGAGCTATTCTTGGGGGCCTCATGGGCTGTGGACAGCCTACAGCCCTTCCCCAAGTGCTGGCCCATGCTAGCCCACCTCCTGGGGCAGAAGTCAGCCTATGGTGTGTCAGCCTGTGTGACCTTGTGTGAGCTATTGGAACCTGTGTGAGCCCATGTCATCCCAGGTGAACCTGTGTAAGCCCCTGAGAACCCATGTAAACTGTATAAAGCCAGGACAGCAGCTATGCGTTGCAGGCAGCCTACCGGGTATGAGGGCCTCACTGTTCCTGTTACATGCCTCCTCCTTCTCCCTGTCCCGTGAATCATCAATAATCAAGTGATGCCACATCGGTGGTCAGGAAGCAAGAAGTCCTTCTGGAAAATGAACATGTTGCAGGAATAACAATGGCAAACAAAACTCAGTTTTTACTAAAAAGGACAAAGCTGTATGTTAGACTCCTTTGTGAAGCATAGCCTTCCCAGAGCCCATGCTAAGTCCCCAGGCAGGGCAGGAGGCTGCACCCATAGTCCACACATGGGGAGACCACTGCTTCCTGCAGGCCCCATGCTGTGTATCTGTGGGTTCCGGGAGCTTTGTGCAAGACTGTTGCATACTCTCCATGTGCTCAGGACTCTGGAAGTCCATCTACCCAGGATAGCTCACAGGCCCATGGGAAACGGACACAGTTGTCCAGTTTGGGTTTTAAACAATAAACTTGAGAACCGTGAGGCCAACTGAGACCAGGAGAGCCTCTGTTGAGCCTGGAGGAATAGCACAGTGTGAGTGACAGGCAGGGCCTGGGCAGGGGGAGTCACTTGGCGAGGGTGTAGGAACAGGTCAGGTACTGCAGCAAGGGGACAGCAGGCGAGGCAGGGATGTGGGACTCAGATGGAGAGCTGGGATGAGAGGCCAGAACACTCCAATGGGAACAGGGAGGGAGGGGCTCATACCAGCAAGCAGGAAGTGGCCAGGTTCCCTGGAGGACAAGTGATTCCAGGGAGAAGCCACTGCCTGGGCTGGCCACACTGGGTGCCATCATGGGAGGATGGCAGCCTCCATCCCTCAGTCCGAAGCTCTAGCTTCACCGGCCAGCTCTGGGCCATGTCCTTTGCTGGGACTTGGGTGAGTATCTGCTCCAGCACTGCTGCTACACATCTGCCATGGGGCTGAGAGTCTGTGGCCTCCTTCTCAGCCTCAGTTTCCCAATCAACAAGATAATTTGGGTAGACAGAAATGAGCTCTCTCCTATCCCAGGCATCCCTTAAGGTGGGGAATGCAACAGGTTGTGTGAAGCATGAGCTGCCCTGCGTCTCCACAGCCAACCAGGCGCAGTGCTGGTGACAAGTGCATCCCATCAGCCCATTTGATGAATGAAGAAACCGAAGCATAGAGATGTGAGGGCCTAGTCAGGATCACAGGGCCCATAGGGGTGAGGCCTGAATGGAATTTAGGCTGTGCACACATGCGTTCTCACTCATGTATGTTCACTCATGCATTCGTACATGTGCTCATATGCACACACATGCATACTCCTACACACCCATGCACATCTCCACACTCGATCAACACAATCACACACACACTCATGCCCAGCTTCTGCCACCACATTTCACATCCCTTGAGTGGCTGCAAGTCAGTTGCCCCCTCCTCCTGAGTTCCCTGTAGCCCTGCATTCCCAAGGCTGTGTGGCCAGAGACACAGACCCTTCCCCTGGGGCCAGGTCAGCAGCAGCAAGAGCAGCTGTGATGAAACAGCCCTGCAGACATGTTCCCAACTATCTCAGCACAGAATGCCATGGTGGCATTCATCGATTGCTGTCCAAAGGGCAGCACTGTGTTGTTTGGGATCAGAACTCATGTTTCCAGCAGCTGAACACCACGTCCCCTTTCCTGGGGAGAGGGAGGGTATATGCCCCATGTGCAAACATCTGTCTCAGCCTGGCCTTGTCTACAAAATTAATCCCCCCGATGCTCAGAAATGTCTTGGAAATGCCCAGAGAACCAGCTCTTTGCTTGAAAATTCACCACCACTAATGTGATTATATGCCCAAACAAGTCTCTGGAAAATCTCAGGACAAAAATTCCAAAGACCCCTTTCCCCAGCACACATCAGGAGAGGGGATTCTAAGTTCCATTGGTTGGGATACACTGATTCTCTGGCAGGGTGGAGATGGCCTATCTCCATCCCAAGCCCGGGAGATCACACAGTCACTCCTGGGCCCCCCACCAGCCAGGCTCCTGCATTCGCACGCTGAACACACACTTCCTGGGCAGAGTCGACTTGAAGAACCCACTGCAGCTGGCAAAGGAGGGACAGCAAACGCCTATCTTCAGGGGCCACACTCAGGAAGGTAGCACCTCCAGCACCAAGCACCCACACCTATCCAGCAGGGCACCCACCACCCCCTACTCTTCACCTCCCTCACACTCCTGACCCCGCCATCCTGCCCACCAGCTGGGGCCTCCCCCATCTCAGGCACTTCAAGAACAGCACACATTCAGCCTTCTTGAAAACACCAGCAGTTCTGCTATGGTGCCACGGCTCAGCCCCAAGACTTGAGGGCCACCAGGAACTGACCAGCAAAGGGGACTATTAGATGAGCCTCCTTGCACATGTGTGCACACACACGCTTATTCCCACATGCACACACTCGTGCTCACTTCCACATGTACATATATTCATGGGTATTCATACAATTCACACTCTCACACCTGCACACACACACACACATGCACACACACAGAACATTCACTCGTACACTTGCATGCTCAGGTATGGACCAGGCTCCTGCCAGCAGCATGGCCAGGATCCAGGACTGCCCAGGCCACTGTCCTACCCCCACTCAGCTCCGTGTCAAGGGTCTTGCCTGTGGCTCATTTTGGCTGAGACTGTTTGCTTAGGTGGGCCCACCATGAGTGCAGAGCCAGTGTTTTGGGTGTTGCCTGCTTGCTGGTGGAAGCAGTAGAGAAGTTAAGGACCAAGGAGCAGCACACACAACCTCCTTGCAGCTCCGCAGCCCCTGCCTGGTGAAGGGAGCTCAGGGCTGTCAGAGGTGGAGAACACATGTTGTCATGGGGGACCCCTCTGATCTATAGGGAAGTATGGAGACTGCTCAGCTCTGAGGAAGAGGATGGGGAGGCCCGTAATGGGGCCTATAACTCACACGGAGAGCACCAAAGGCCCACACTCCAGAGAGAGACCACCGTCTGAGGTGCCCCACCTGTCGCCTCAAGGCTTAAAGTGGGCCACTCCAGTCTCACACCACAGAGGAGACAGCCCTGAAGCCCACCACCTCCCCCTCAACCTCCAGGAGAGCTCTGAACACTCCTGACATGGAGCTTATGCTCATGCATGTACATGTGTCAGTGTGTGCACCGGGGCCCCTCACTGTCATTTCACTGTGCTCCTACTCAACCAAGTGACATCCCCTCACAGATCTTCCCAGTTGTGTCCTAAGCACATGAGCGTACTCATCCTGGGAAGGCCAGTGGGGAGCTGGCTGCGGGCACAGCAGGTCAGCCCCGTGGGAGCCTGAAGGCAGTGTCACACATGCCATACGTCAGCACACGCAGCTGTCCTCTGGCCCTGGAGCCTGTGGGGGTCTCCGTGCTCTTGGCTTCAGGTATGATAACAGGTAGGCCCCTTACTATAAGCTAGCACCAAGAGCCTACCTGCTACCCCAGGCAGCTTCCCAGTTTTTCTTCTTCCCAGGCAACATGAGAATTTGACCTTGGGTTGACTTTCTCCCTCTGTTCCCCTGGTAACCTGATGAGAAAATAAGTCACCTCTGTTGCTAAGCAATGGTGCCATGGCAACATGACCCCAGCAGGCCAGTCCATCTGGCTGGGCACCAGAAATTCTGGCTGGAAGCCACAGCTGTGGGCTGCCTGTGTACAGTGACCCCTGTATCATGGGATCCTGGAAGACCTGCCCACTCCTGAAGGGCCTGAGGATAAGAACCCAGGAATCCCAACACCCACGTGAAGACCCACTGCCTCATGCTGGCATCGCACTGCTGCTGAGCGTGCCCTGCCCTGCACCCTGCTGAGGTGATGGTGCAGCTGGGTGCAGCCACAAGGGTTCCTCAAACCTGAGCTTCCACCTGGCCTTGGCAGACCCTAGGGCTGCTGCTCCCTGTCCTGGAGTGGGCAGTATGTGTATTCCCTCAGCCTCCAGTGTCCATGGAGCCATGGGAAGGCTGATTGCTGCCCACCACCAACCACTGGGCTCAGAACACAGACACGGCACAAGGAGCAAGGGGAGGGCCCACCTCTGGGGAAATCTGTCGCCCATCCAAGAAGACATAGATGTTGGGCTCAGTTTCCACAGCAGCAGATGGGGAACTCGCCTGAGCATGAACACAGGTGCCAAGGAGTGAGCCATCCCGCCCCAGCATCCGTCTCTTCTTCTGGAAGTTTCCGCCCTCCTGTTGCTGTGGGGAAAGGTGTCCCTGCCTCCCGCCCTTGCCCTAAGCCAGGGTTTGTTCTGTCTTGTTGGCCTATCTGGTTTGGATTCCTAAATAATGTGGTCTTTTATTTTCATTTTAAAAAGGCGTAGACACCCACATGTGAATGGAGGAGACTGGCTCACCTAGGAGCAGAGGGTTGAAACCTACCCAAGGGATCCAGGAAGGGGCTCTTCATAACTCAACTGCCAGAAATGCTTCTCTGGAGAAGAAGCAGACATGGCCCATCCTGCTCTGAGTCACCCCAAGCTCTGGCCCCTGGCAGGCGTCTGAGGCCCCTTTGTGTGGGCCTCCTGGGTGAAGGGGCTAAGGGGAGGGTGACAGGGATGAAGGCACTGTGGCAGTCTCTGCTGAGCCTCCCCACATCACCTTCACTTGGCCTGTCTCATCCCCACCCCTGGACGCTTGCTCGAGCCAGGAGCATCCGACAATGACCCCAGCAAGTAGAGTCTCCCTCCTGCTTCTCCCTCAGGGACCAGTGGCTGTCCACAGGCAGGGCCATGCCCTACAGGTGTCCCAGGGCCTCCAATGAGTGAAGCCTGGGCCCCGCTGTCCAGCATCTGCTGCCACCGACAGGGGCCCAGGCAGTGCAACCAACACTGTGGACACATTTCCAGCTCTTCTGAAATGAAAACATGACTTTGAGTCTTCCTGTGGTGCAACCAGTTTATCACTGTCTAAAGCTTCTAAATGCCTGGACTCTGCCCCTTGCAGCTGCTTTTCCAAACCATGATGATGGAGGAAAGGAGTCCTGGGGTGCCCATAAGTCTCACTGTCAGCCACGCTCCTCACCAGGCCAGACAGCTGTACCTTCCAGCTGGCAGTACAACCTGCCGCTGCTTGGAGCTTCAGTGACTGGAGGTGGCCACACAGAAACAAGTTAGGTGGCCAGGCCCCACGTCAAAGCCACTAGGCACCTCACCTCCCTGGTGGGCTCCTTGTCGCCCCAAGGAGCCCCCACCCTGCTCCCAAGGCATAGAGAGAAGTTGGCAGCACCCCTTCCAATTTTTGCCCCCAGGCAGCAAAGTCCCTCTTCTCTGATCCATCCTCAGGGTGTCCTGGAAGCCCATTTTCTCTTTGGGGTGGGGTTAGGGTGAGGATCTCCCTTGTATTCATGATGAAGCCTTTCTCGGCTCTTACCTGGATGTGTGTTTCTACGTGGTACCCTGGCATTCCCCAGGTCCTGGTGTCCCCGCTGCTCAGTAGAGCACGGAGGTTACCAGGTGGGAAGAATGGTCTCCCAGTCCCCAAATCCAGTCCTCCAAAGGGTGATCACAAACTGGAAGGAAACTTCTTGTTCCCAAAAAAATGCCCAGCATTGCCCAGCACTTGGCAGGTGAGTCACCATCACCCCACAACCGGCCCCAGAGACAACTGAGCCTAGTCCTTGCCTAGGGCCCAGCACAGCCCCCAGTGTCCCCAGGCCTGCCCTTGGGAAGGTGGCAGACTAAGGGAGACTGATTGTCAGCAACACAGCAGCCAAGTCTGAGGGCAGGATCATCACAAGATCAAAGAGACTCAGGGAAGAGGCACCTTCTGGGCGACACCTGCTGCCGCCACCTCCTGACAAAGGCTGTGGGAGGACATGTAGTCATCCACCAGGGCTCTCAGCAAAGCCTGGCCGGAAACACGAGGAAGCAGGAGTATGCACCCAGACTTCAGGACACTCACAGACACCTGTGGACACCTGGCTGGATTCCTCAAGATGTGAACAGGGTACAGACAGGTGGGGGCAGGGTTGCCCCAGAGTCTAGAGACCACACAGCATGGCACCAACCCTGGGCACAGTTCCTGGCAGGCTAGGACTGCCAAAAGAGATGCAGCATGGCACTGTGAGGACTCTATCAGGACAGTGGAGGACAGCTTGAGATGGTCTGTTTTCAGGACAGACAGGATTACTGCAAATTTCTCAGGTGTGACAATGACTGTGGTTTTGTAGGAGAATGTCCTCATTCTTAAGAGACACAGCAGAAGTGCATCTATAGGGCAGTGGGCATAGACGCTACAGCTCATTCACCAAGAAAAGTGTGTATCTGCAAGTGGATGCATGAGTGCACAAGCACATATATGGATGCATGTGCATGTGTGTGTATATGGATATGTGCACACATGAACATCTGTGTGCATGGTTTACATGGACATGAATATGCATTGCATGGATATGTGTGCATATAACCTGTGAGCCTGGATGTGCATGGGTATGTCTACATGCATACATGAAAGAATACTCATGGATTTGTGTATAGATGTGCATGTGACATGTGTGCCTAGATATAAATGGGAACGTCTATATGTATACACAGATATACATAGATGTGCGTGTATAGATGTATATATGTGACCTGTGTGCCTGGATATGCATGGGTTTGTCTATGTGTACTCATGGATGTGTGTGTAGATGTGGATATGTGATCTGTGTGGGACATGCATGGGAATATCTATGTGCATACATGGATGTATGCTCATGGATGTGTGTGTATATAGATATGCATGTGACCTGTGTGCCTGAATATGCCTGTGCATATCTATGTGCATACATAGGTCTGCATTCATGGATGTGTGTATAGATGTGCATAAGCTGCCTGTATGCCTGTATTTGCATGAGAATGTCTATGTGCATGCATGGATGCATGTTCATGGATGTGTGTGTGTAGAAGTACATATGTGATCTGAATGCCTGGATATGCATGTGCATTGTCTATGTGGGTACATGGATGTACACTCATGAATGTGTGCACCTACATGTATGAACATAGATATACATATAGATGGATACTCTTATGTACAAACATGCATATACATGGATATGTGTGTGTGCATATACATGCAAAAAGATACATGTGCATATGGGTAGACACATATGTGGATATGGACACAGACAGGAAATAAAGGAGTGTGTAGGAAAAATGTGGCAATGTTAGCCAGCAAATGCAAATGAAAGATGGATATGAGTGTTCATGGACTGTCCTGCCAACTTATCTGCAGGTTTGAAATGTTCCAGTATGAAATTTGTAGAGAAAATAGAGATTTCTTCCTAGTGTCTTCTTGGTACTCCCTGTAGCAGCTTTCCTTCAGGAAACATAGGTGACTCAGTACAAGGGGAGAAGAAATGCTTTTTAGACTTCAATCCCTGTCCCCTGAGGCGGCATGTGGGCGTGATTCCTGCCAAGCCTTCAAAACCACCTGGCGGGGAGCCCGAGAGCCTGAGCAAGGCATGCAGCCTCCCTGCCTTCTATTAAATGTTGCAGCGAGGTGAGCTGGCAGTGGAGTACCTTGGGGCAGCGAGGGTCATCGACTCCTCTTGCTTGGTGTTATAAAGTTCAATTACACATAACACAAGATCGACATGTGAGTAGACTGTGGGCTCTAAGGGAACGGTCCATGCTCCACCCAAACAAAGCAGACATTTTAAAGGACTCTAAGAATTTCAAGAGCCAAGGGGTCCCCCTACTTTGCTCTTTTTCAAGATTTTGGTTATCCTGGGTCCCTCAAAATTCCTTGAGTATTAGAGCCACCTTGCCAATCTCTACAGCTAGGATTCCGGTATGAACTTTGTTGAGTCTAGTTGATTTGGAGAGTACTAGCATCTTCTGATTCATAGAAATGCAAAGATTTTCCACTTATTTAGGCCTTTCTTAATTACTTTCAATATTGTTTTGTAGTCTTCGGGGTATAAGTTTTGCATTTCTTTTGTTCAATTTATTCCTAAGCTTTTTATTCTTTTTGATACTATAGTAAATGAATTTTTTTCTTAACTTCATTTTTAGATTTTTCATTGCAACTATAAAGAAACACTATCGATTATTCTATATTGATGTTGTATCCTGCAACCTTGTTGAACTCATTTATTAGCTCTGATCGTTTTTAACAGATTACTTAACATTATATATACAAGATCTGGCATCTGCAAATAGAGATCATTTTACTTCTTTTCCAATCTGGATGCCTTTTATTTCTTGTTCTTGCCTAACTGCCCTGGCCAGAATTTCTAAAGAATGGAAGTGGCAAGAAGAAACATCCTTGTCTTGTTTTGATCTTAGGGAAAAGCATTGTACAATGTTCACTGTCAGAGATGCTCTTTTTCGGGTCGTTAAGTGTTTTTTCATGAACAATACTGAATTTTGTCAAACACCTTTTCTGCATCTATTGAGGTGATTATGTGATTTTTATTTTTTATTCTATTGATATTATGTATTACATTGATTTTTCAGATGTTAAAACCTCAGGATTTATCCTGAGATAAATCCCACTTAGTCATGGTGTATAATTTTTTATATGCTGCTGGATTTGGTTTGCTAGTATTTTGCTAAATATTTTTATGTATATAAAAATATATAAAAGTAGCCTAATAATTTTCTTTTTTGTGATATTTTTGTCTGATTACAGTATCAGGGTAATACTGGTCTCATAAAATGAGTTGGGAGGTATTACCCATTCTTTTAATTTTTTGAAAGAGCTTGTGAAAAATTGGTATTAATTATTCTTTATTTATTTGTTTTGAGTTGCCCAGGTGGGTCTCAAACCCACAGGCTCAGGCAATCTACTCACTTCAGCCTCCCAAAGCGTGGGATTACAGGCTGAGCCACCGTAATTATTCTTTAAATATTTGGTAAAATTCACCTGGGAAGCTCTCCAGTCCATGGCTCTTTATTGGTAGTTTTTGGATTACTAATTCTATCTCTTCACTTGTTATAGATGTATCCAGATTGTCTATTTCTTACTGAATCAGTTTGAGTAATTTGTGTCTTTCTAGGAATTTGTCCATTTCATCCATCATCTAGTTTGTTGATGTACAATAGTTCATAGTATTGGGTTAGAACAAAGTTGGAGAACTCACACTTCCCAATTTCAAAACTTACAATAAAGCAATGGTAATCAAGACAGTGCGACTGGCACAAGGGTGAACATATAAATATCAGTGCAATAGAACTGTGAGGTCTGAGATAAACTCATACATCTATGGCCAGTTGAGTTTTGACATGAGTACCAAGACCATTCAGTGAGGAAAGAGTAGTGTTTAACAAATGGTGCTGGGACAACGGAACAGCCACATGCAAAAGAACGAAGTTATATCCTTATATCATACCATATACAAAAACTAAAATAGACCAAGTTAGAACAGCTAAAAATATAAGACTTTTAGAAGAAAATTTAGAATAAATATTCTTGACCTTGGATCTGGCAAAGGAGTCTTAGATATGACACCAAAGCCTGAGTGACAAGGGAAAAAAAATAAATTGGACTTCATAAAAACTTTAAACTTTCATGCTTCAAAGGACACCATCAAGAAAGTAAAATGGCACTTCACAGAATGGGAGAAAATATTTGCAAATCATATGCTGGATAAAACACAACAACAAAACGTCAAAATTCTAATTACAAATGGGCAAAGAGTCTGAACAGACATTTCTCCAGGGAAAATATACAAATGCCAACAAACACAAAGAAAGATGTTTCAATATTATCAGTCATCACAAAAATGCAAATGAACCTAACCCTGAATTGTACCCCACATATTTAAAATTAAAAATTTTAAAAATGCAAATGAAAACCACGAGATACTACTTTACACTCACGAAGATGACTAGAATCAGAAAGTCAGATAAAAATAGGTGATACCAAGGATGTGGAGAAATTGGAACTCTCATATGCCACTGGAGGGAAGGTGAAATGGGGCAGTCACTTGGGAAACAAGCTGGCAGGTCCCCAAATGATTAAATACAAGCTACCAAAGGCCCAGAAATTTTACTTTTAGTATGTGCCCAAGAGAAATGAAAACATATGTCTACATAAAAACTCATCCACCAGCGTTTATAGCAGCACTATTCATCACAGCCAAAGGGTGGACATGACCCCAATGTCCATCGACCACTGAGTGGATTGGTCAAATGTGGTAGGTCCACATGATGGGATATTATTCAGCCATGAAAAGGAATGAGGTACTGACACATGCTATGATGTGTATGAACCTGGAAACTATATGCTGAGGAAATGAAGCCAGGACCCAAGGACCATGTGTTGCATGATCTTGTTTACCAAGGACCATGTGTTACATGATCTCGTTCACCAAGAACCACGTGTTATATGATCTCATTCACCAAGGACCACGTGTTACACAGTCTTGTTCACCTGAAGCTCAGAAGGGAAACTCCATATATAGAAACTAGGGCAGTGGTTGCCAGGGCCTGGTGGGGCAGTGGGAGGAATGGGGAGAGGGAGAGACAGTTAAAGCGTTTCCTTTCGGAGTGACAAGAGATTCTAAAATAATTGCACATATCTTTGAATATACTGAAAACAAGTGAATTGTTTACATGAGTAAACTGCACAGTATGTGAATTACATCTTGATAAAGTGGCTAAAAAAATACAAGGGAGACCCACATCACAATCCTTAATGCTGCCTAATTTGACTTAATTTGATTTTTAGTGAAACTGATCTTTCCATGCATTTGATTGCATGATTGATTGAAAGTGTTTCTTTATTTTATAAATGCCTGTGTGCTTTTAAAGCTCATTTTTAAAGGAGGTGTTTATCATTTTCAAAACTAGGGCATGAACTCTGGGTCACCTCTGCTGCTGGTGCTGCTTTTCAAACTTGTCACCAGCACTTTTCAGGAAGCACATTGCTTTTCACCTTAAGGGCCTCCGAGGAGCAGCACCATTCCAGCTGTTCTGACACTCCAGCTGTTCCCATGCTGCCTTATGTGCATGGCTGATGTTCCTTGAGGGCTGGTTGTCTCAGGCACAGTGGAATCACACTCTACATTCTCGCGAATGTGGCGTCACAATTTCCCCGTGGGGTGCATCTCACAGTCAGAAAACCGCAGCTCAGAGACCAATGGCCTCACCCAACGATACACCTTGCCTCTGTATGTCACCCCACACAAGCATACTTTCCTTTATTCATTCTACACACACAGATTGGGCTCCTGCTGTATGCTGAATATGTGCTGTGAGAAAAGAGGAAGTCTCCACCTTCGTGGCGTGACAGCTGCCGTGCCCACTGCAAAGTGAACAGAAACTAGACTCCCGAGGAAACAAGTCAGGTGGGAGGGGGAAGAATATGGCAGGATGACCACCACGCCAAAGACCTGTGATAGGGAAGGTGCCTCTTGAAAGACCATAAGGATCAGCAGCGTGGCACCCTGGGGACACAATCCCCAGGAGTGGCACCAAGTGCTGAGTGGCGACATGGCCTCCTCGGTGCAAGGGCCAGATGCCTGCTAGTTAGCACCATTCTGGCCATCAAGAGAGGACAGAAAGTCCCTTCTGGCCATACAAGAGGATGATCCCTCTTGGGGTCTGCAGGGTTGGCCAGTGCCAGGTCCCTGTGGGGTATATCTCGTGGGCTCTGGACCAGGCATGTGGATTTCTGGTGCAGGTCGTCCATGAGTGTATCCTGGGACCACATTTCTCTCAGATAAAGGCTCTTCACCCTGGAAATGATTATTTGACTATGTTCTCACTGGCCTTGCCAGGGACCCAGCACTGTGGCTTAGGGACATGGTAGGTGCTGCGCACAGCTCAAGGCTCCATCCTTCAACCATGTGGAGAAAAAGTGCTTCCCAATCCAGGCATAGTACAGCCCACACCCCAGAACCTTCCAGGACCTGTGAGATCATGTTGCGAGGCGGGGGGGGGGGGGATCCTGGTCTGGGCTCCAAGCATGGGAGAGGGTGGTGGTGATATGTCCTATGTGATTTTTTAAGGGTTTAATGAGTTGCTTATTAACCAGATTTTTAATGGAAGGCTCCAGGGCAGGCTTACACTGCCAGGTTCCCACGGGGGAGGGGAGCTGCTGAACCTGCACTTCCCCAACCTGTGACAGCCACATGTATGTCTGGGGGGCTGTGGGCTAAACACCTTTCAGGCACCAGGATCTGCGCCAGGAGCACTAGCCACACAAACTCCAAGCACCAGCCACACCAACATCCTCAGGGGCCCACCCAGGACCACAGCCCCCGTGCCTGCCCAGGGCCACACAGTTGACCAGAGCAGGCTGCACCAGGACACAGGCCAGGGTCCCTAGATCCCACTCCTGACCACAGACCCCATCTGCCCAGATCTGTGCCTTCCCAGGGGCCTCACCTCGTTGCAAATAACTAGAACTCTCTCTGTATGATGAGAAAAGCAGGACTGGCTAGAAGTAAAGGATGTCGAAGGACAGCATGGGTATCTCTCCATGGGGCACAGTGAACCAGGACCCACAGCCTGCAGCCTGCATGTGTGGCAGCCCAGACATGGGCACACACTGACGAGGCAGACCAAGGTCCGTGAGTCCCTCAGGATCCTGCAGGTGCCACACTCCCAGCTTGAGCAATGATAATTGGAGTCAGGAACTCAAGGCCCTTGAGGCTGCAGTGTACTTTCAAGGTCATAGCCACCTGCCCTAGATGCTACTGGAACACTCAGGACAGTAGAGCCCCTCTTCCTCCTGGACTTTACCCTCCCCACGACGGGAAGCTACCAGCTGGAGACTTGACCTGGTCAGACCTGACACAGTCACTGCCCCACTCCGCATCTGTCTGCAGGGGGCCGATACCACCTCACCTGATGACAGATATCCCAAAGCCCACAGAGAAGGCAGTGGGGGGAGTTGGGGGGCAAGAGGAGGCCGGCCAGGTTGAGACAGCCTGAGGGTGGCCTCGGGGGCAGGGACACTGGGGGTGAGTGAGACACACAGACAACTCAGAGCCAGGGACGATGTCCTTCCTTGCAGATGCACTCAGGGACTGTGTTCTGCTCATCATGCTCTTTGGAGTGACAACAGCAAAACTCATAGCAGAATGCACAATACAGGGGAAAAAGAGCAAGACACAGGGACAGTAAGGTCCATGGTTTTCTTCCCAAGTGTCCTGTACAGTGGACAGCATCCAGTCATGTCCACTGACTTCCAGGCCCAAAACTGGGTCCTCAGGTGGCCAAGGTGGGCACCCAGGCAGAGCCTAGCCACTTAAGGCCACAGCTGAGCCCACAAGAATGTGGGGATAGGACACGGTCTCTTCTCTGGGAACAGCCCCATGACCAGGCTCCAGGATGCAACCTTGGGCAGAGACCCTCCAGGGCCTGGCAGCTCTCAAGGTTGCCCCAGTACAGCCCTTCCCCACTGGGTCCCCACATCCCCTTCCTACACAGGCAAGGCCTGGAGCACCTTCCAGCTGAGGCTGGGAGCCAGCCGAGGGGAGTGGCTGTGCATCCTCCCACTGGTGCCCTCCTAGGAGAATGACAGGGTGCTGGTCCTGCATTGCAGGATCCCTGAGAATATGGCCCTCAGGCCGTGTCCACGTCAGGACAACAACGGGCTGGTATAGTTGGACACACTGGGAGCCACTGGGGTCTGGTGCACCTGGGGAACCTTGTACTCCGATTACAGACACGTGCTACAAGTCCATCCTGGGTGTGAGGTGGGGCACTCTGGGGGTCTGGGAGGCTCAGGGGTGGCAGAGGAGAGAGAAGTGACAGATACCCAAAGGCTGAGCATCCATGTGCTCACTCCTTGAGGAATGAGTCTTACTAGGGACAGGGTCTTGGCAGATGCCATTAGTCACACATGGACCTTGAAATGAGGTCATCCTGGATTATCTTGATGGCCCAAAGAGACAGAAGAGGAGACACAGACACAAAGGAGATAGCCATGAGACAGAGGCCGAGCCTGGAATGACAGTCCCACAGTAGGGGACACCTGAGACCCCAGGAGCTGGAAGGGCAGGAGAACCTTCCTCAGAGCTTCCAGAAGACATGTCAGATAACACACCTGTGTTGTTTCAGCTACCCCCTTCATGGAGGTCTGAGGTGATGGCCCTGGGAACTCCCACATGTACCGTGTCCAGGCGGGAGCAGTGCCAGCCAGGTGTGACTGTGAGGCACAGACATCCTGTAGCCCCAGCCACGGCTTCCAGAAAGACTCACGGTGCCACAGCGGCCTCTGCTGGGAGTGGCCTAGGATGGCCTCTGATCACCTGATTCCTGTGACCCCTTCCTACAGGAGCCAAGGTTGGGTGGGAGGTAGTTTCAGCTTTGTTCACTTCCTGGGTCAACACAGCCCTATGCTATGCTCTGGCCTTGGCCTGACAGTCCCAGCCCCTCTTTGGGGACATAGAGCAAGCAGAGGGTAGTGTGTATCCCGGCCCCTCACTCAGCTCCAGGGCCCCTCCAGCCCCAGGACTCTGCAGACACAGGCTTTGCAAGCTCCTGTCTCCTTGTGTTGAACATGTGACTGAAGGAACCCGCTGGCAGAAACAGGGTGACATGTAACCTGGATACACATCCCAGAACCTATGCA
This sequence comes from Carlito syrichta, assembly GCF_000164805.1. Classification (NCBI taxonomy): domain Eukaryota; kingdom Metazoa; phylum Chordata; class Mammalia; order Primates; family Tarsiidae; genus Carlito; species Carlito syrichta. The sequence continues at coordinate 861,041 of NW_007249415.1, read as the reverse complement.
CCTCTGCTGCTTTCCCCTTGCCTTGGTTGTGTTTTGGGTACAGGAGGAGGGAAGCAAAAAGATCAGACGACACCACCACCTTATGAGATGATGGGACACTCAAACTCCTGGCTGAGTTCCTTGTTTGAACCATAACCCCCCAAATGCCCATCTCCAGTTACTACCCTACCCTGGCAGCTGCCTCCAGGCTCAAGGCCGCCTGACCCCACCCCAAGGGCTACAGGCCTGGAGGTCCCCCATCACCCTATCCTCCAGTCCTGCCTACAATCCCTCAGCCCTGGCCAAGTTCTGGGCTGTCTTCATCTTCTGTCCCCTACCTACTTCCCATCTCCCCACTGTCACTCTGATGTCTAGTGCATCCTACCTGCAGTGGTTTCACAGGGTTTGTGGTGTGTGTCCAAGGCACCAGCCTCGACCTTCACACCATCAGCTTCTCTCTGAGCAGGACCAGGCTCAAGCCTGTGGCCTGAGGTTGACATTCCTGCCTGTCTCTCTCAAATGCCCACCTCTGGGACACTATTTCCAGGAGAAAATGTCCTGTGTCCTTAAAAGACAGAGCAAACTGCAAGAAACACAGTTCTCTCTATAACGGAGGAACGTCCCACCCCCACCCCCAAGACCAGCCCCAGCACAAACTCAACAGGGTCTCAGGGTCTCTACAGGCTTCAGGGCGACCCATCGGTGCACCCTGAGGAAGAGGACTCTCCCTGTGTGCTTCTCACCTGCCACTATGTGAGACATGAAGGGGATTCTGCCAACTCTTCCCATAGCCAGACCCACTTGACACTGGGGGAAGTCCAGCCCAGGTTGCGGGGGGTCAGGTCACCCTCTGCTGACTTCTCTCCAAAATAAAAACTCATCATGAACACTGGGCAGCAGCAAGAGAACATCCATCAGTCTCCCCACCACATGCAGGAAAGTGGCAGAGCCCCACATACATGAAGACCCAGGTCTGGACAGTCATGGCAGATTCTGCCCCACGTAGGGGGAGGGGAGGTCTGTGGGATTCCCAGGGCCTGGCCTAAAAAAGATGGGGCTCCCCAGTGGTTTAGGCCCTGGGATGCACAGTGAGGTCTCCATCACAGCCTTGGCACCATGGGGAGCTGGGAGAACGTGGAACCTCCTACCAGGAGCATCCATGTGGATTCCTAGGAAACCAGATGACCTGCAGGGTCCAGCCTGGCTCCCACATTCAGATTGCCCAGGGTGCTATGATCCCAACATGCCTGGGCCCACAGCCAGGCCAGCTCTCGTCTCCCAGGTCTGGGGCACAGTCTGGCATTAATGTTTCTGGAAAGTTTCTGGGCAATTTCCTTGTGTGGCCAGGGTGCAAAATAAAATCACAGCAGGCCCAGACAGAGACCCCAGAGCCAAGGGTGGAGCTCAACCCTGGCTGGCGCCTAGGAAGCCCAGCCATTCACGCCCAGTAGCCGTGCAGAAGGCTTGAAGCATCCACTTTCCTGGCTAATAGCAAGGGGAAGCATGGAACCCTCTAGGGGGCCAAGAGGCCAGGGGCTGGTCTTGTCCCAGGGTGGCTTGCTGCGGGGACTGGCCCTGCCCCAGGATGGGTTGCTTATGGATCCCCCACAGGCACCCCATGGCACAGGCCTGGAGAATGCAGTCTTCCCAGCCAGTCTCACAGGTGTGATCAGGGAGGCAACTTGGCACTGGGACATGCATGAGACAGACAGCCAGGTTGGCCCACACATCTCACCTTCTGGGCACATCGAGGACTGGGTAAGCAGAGGACCAGCCCATCCACCAGTAGAGCCTTGGCCCCTTGGCCATCAGGGGTGGAAGGGATGGGGTAGGGGGCGAAAACTCCCAAGACTTTCCTATGTGCTTTTGTGCAGGAAATCGCCCAGACACACACTTCAGTCCACAACACCCCTGACTCCATGCCTCATACATGCCTCACACAGTTGGAGACTGATCCACTTAGAAGGTCTGCACTTAGTGCTTGTGGGTAGCAGGCTTAGTGCCTTCTGAGCATGTTGGCCAGCCCTGAGCTTGGCAGGAGGATAAAGCTGTCCTTCCAAGTCCCAGGCTAGGCTACCCCATGCAGCAACTCCAGTAAAAACGTGTCCTGAGTATCCACCTGGGTCTGTAAGCCTTGTTGTGAGCAGTTGGTGACCCAGGACACCTAGACCCCGCCACGGGTGACACACTTCTGTCAGACCAGGGACTGCCCACCAGGGGGCGCGTGGGTATTTCTTAGATGTACCAAAGTCCCCATGGGAGAATTTAACCAAAAATTTGACTTTTGCTCTTCACTCTGTTAGATATTTTTGTTACCAAAGGAATGCACAAATTATGATATATAAACGCCCAGGAAGTAAACATTAATGGCCTGTCTGCCCCACAGTCTGTGATGGCCAGCCCCCTGTCCACATGGCCTCTGCTCACACGCAGGAGGAGCCTTTACAGATGTCGAGCTGTGTCCTTCTTCTCAATCACCTGTTACCAGAACCCAGTCCATGCAACCCGAGATTATACAGAGCAGCAGCTCTCTCCCACTCTGCTTTTTAAGGAAATAACTGAGGAACTCATTTCAATATTACAGCACTGCATTCAATAACAACAAATATTTTTCTTGAATAAAAAAATATTTTAATTTAATTTAGCCAGGCATGGGGTTTCACACCTGTAACCCCAGCACTTTGGGAGGCTGAGGTAGGAGAATCATCTGAGGCTAGGAATTGGAAAAATCAGCTTGGGCAACACAGTAAGATTCCAGTTACACAAAAAAAATTTAAAATTTAGCAGGGTATCATGGTGCACATCTGTAGTCCCAGCTTTTCAGGAGGCTGAGGCAGGAGGATCACCTGAGCCCAGAAGCTGAAGTCTGCAGTGGACTGGAACCATGCCAGTGTACTCCAGCCTGGGCGACAGAGAGATACCCTGTCTCTTAAAAATAAAATAAAATAATGAATTTAAATTTGCATAGAATGATTTACATACTCATGGGGTGCAGAGCGGTGCTTCAGGGGTCAGGTGCTGGGCACAGTCATTGTATCAGACAATTATCCTTTCTGCATGCTGGGAACATTCTATTCTCTTCCAGCAATGCCACACCTCCACCCCTTGGTGCAGGAGTGTTTCCTGGTCTGGTTTGGTTGCTGTACATGGTGCTAACTACATCTCCTAAAGGTAGGCATGTTGGCTTGCATAGCACAGATTCCCTAAATTGGGATCACAGGTCAGATTCAAAGACCCTAATATCAGGAAGGGCAGAGTCCCTTTATGCAAGGGTGTGTGGGCCATATGCTGCTTCTTCCATGTGGCTGGCAGAATGTCAGCCCCAAGGCTGTACAAGTCCTAGTCCTTGGACTCTATGGCTTTGCTGTGTTACCTAGCAGAGGAGAGAAGAGGTGTAGATAGATATAAAGTCGCTAATCAGCTAACCCTGAGATAGGGAGGGCATCCTGGGGTCCCGAATCAGGCACTGTGCACCAGGCTCCCCTTAAATGGAGAAGAGGTGGAGGTACACACTAAGGAGGACTCTATGGGCCCTCATTGGCTTTGAAGGTAGAGGAGGTTATGGCCACAGAGTGTGAGCAGCTCTGAAAACCAGACTTTCAAAGACAAAGCCTCTCCCACAGCCTCCAGGAGATGGCCCCTGATCCTGACCTTAGCCAGCGAGGCACACTTTGGACTCTCAATGGCAGAGCTGTAGAGAACGCATCAATGTGAGGTTAAGCCGCTAAGCATGTGGCCACTTGAGAAAGTCATGCTCTGCCATCGCCTGCCTGCTCAGAGGGGAAGTGCTGCCCCTATGGGCTGTCCCTGTGTCCCGCTGAGGGCCACCTTCTACCCAGTCTGCTTTCCATAGTACCTGGCAGCTCCTGTGGGGGTACCACTCACATCGGGACAAGTGTCTATCTGTCAGTGTGCAGAGGCCTTCTTCTGAGTCTTCTACATCCTTCTTTTGCATTTATAGGGTCATTTGTCATTGTTTTGCTGTCAACCCCTCCACCCTTCCCTGATGTCTGCTGAGGGCCTATCATTAAGGTCTTCACCACTGTGAGAACCTCGAATCCTCTCCCAGATAGTGGTCGAGGGTTTTTAGAGGCTCCTTTTTTATATTTGAAACTTGAGACCTCGGCTTCTCACACTGTGGGGAAGGACCGGTACTTGCCCCAATCTATGCTTGACAGATATTTATTTATGTATTTACATTTTTTTAAGAGAGAGACAGGGTCTTGTCATCCAGGCTGGAGTGCAGTGGTGCGATCATAGCTCACTGCAGCCTCAACTTCCTGGGCTCAAGGGATCTTCCCAGCTCAGCCTCAGAATAATTGGGACTATAGGTGACACCACGCCTGGTTAATTTTTTCTATTTTTTTGTGGAGGCGAGGTTTCGCTAAGTTTCCCAGGCTGTCTCAAATTCCTGGCCTCAAGTGATCCTCTCGTCTCAGCCTCCTAAGTGCTGGGATTATAGGCGTGAGTCACTGTGTCTGTCAGACAAACACTTTTGTAAAATACAATAAAAATGTAATGGCCATGCCAATTTGCTAGGAAAGTTTCTAAGCAGATGCTGTCACTTTTGGCATCTATTTCAACACAGATCCAGAGCAAACCTTGTGCCCCCCACCACAGTCTGATGTACCTGGGCCACCTGGGAATGCGTCTCTGGATGCCAAGGCACATGCGGAGTCCACCCTTATTTTCCTCCAGCTGCACAGACAAACCTGTTAACGCCATTTAACAAGCAAAGCACTTCATCTGCCAGAACTAGAACACTCCACCCCCACATGGTGGGATCATGTGGGCCCAGCGCCCTGGAGGCGTCCTGAGGAGCCAGTAAACAACTAGGCATGAAGTGGCCATGGAAGGGCACATGGTGTCTCAGTCAGGGCTCACCCCAAGAGCCCACCTACCCCGCCTGGGGGAAGCCCCGAGCACGGGTCCTGCAGAGCAGGCTGGCATGGCCAGGAGAAGCTGGAAGAAAAGTGAACTCAAAGGGTAAGGAAAAGAGGGTGGGACACGGTGTCACACACCAGTCAGGGGACAAGTTCTGGAGGCTGGGCTTGGGGTGTCCAGCCCTGCCCAGAGTGTGAGAATGCAAGTGAGTATGCACAAGCATGATTGTGTGTGGATATGTAAATGTGCACGAGTGTGTGCATGTATGAGTGTGCACATGCATATGTAAGATTGTATGAGTGTAGGTGTGTTAGTGTACCTGAGTATGCATGTGAGCACATAATACTGAGTGTGCATGGAATATGTAGGCTGTGAGTGTGTGAATGTGTGCAAATGCTCACATGCATATGAGTGCATACAGGAGTTTGCAACTGTGAGAGTGAGCACTGCAAGTGTGCGCATGTGTGTATGAGCATGCATGTGCACATAAGCATGTAAGACTGAGTGCGTTCATGTACATGTGAGTGTGCACATGCATGTGTAAAAATGTGAGTGTGTAGGTGTTAGTATGCATGTGAGTGTAAAGTGTGCATGAGTACACAAGACTGCAAGTGTGTGCACATGCATATGCGTGCATGCAGATATGCATGCAGAAGTGTGTCATTGTTAGTATGAGCACTGCAAGTGTTACGTGAGTGTGTAAGCAAGAGTGTACACATGAGCATGTAAGACTAAGTGTGTGTGCATGTGAGTGCACACATGCATGTGCAAGCACATCTATGTAAGAATGTGTGAGTGTATAAGCATGTGTGCATGGGTGTATAAGTGTGTATGTGTGTATGTGTGAGGCCATGGGTGTGAACAGCACTCCCAGAATGCTGGCAGCATAACCAACCCACACCATGCAGAGAGGCCACAGGGAGGAAGCTGCAGCCCCAGCTTCCGGAGCCCCCATGACCCACCACTTCCACTCACCCCTTCCTCTCCCTGCACAGAGCTGTGGGTCTGAGCTGCACCCCTATACATTCTGTCTCAGGTCCCTTTCTGTCCGCAGCCCCCACAGCAAGCTCCGTGCACAGCCTCCATTCAGCCTGGTAACTAGGCACCCAACAGAGGTAGTCTTTTTGCTGAATTAAAGCCCTCTCATTCCAGAGTTGGAAATGGACATCCCGCCAAGTTTTAAAATCACAAAAAACTCTCTGCAGGACATTTCAGAAACACAGCAATTCATCTGAAGACAGACTTGCTTAATCGGGGAGCTGGGCACAGCCCCTCATCACCCCCACCCTGGCTCATGCAGGCTTCCACCCACTCCACATGCCAGACAGGACCCAGGTGGACGGGGGCTGCTTCTGGGTCAAGTCCCTGAAAGGGGATGAGGGCGAGACTGTAGCTCACCCCGCCCGTCTGTCTGGGGCCTTCCTGACTGATACTGTTCAAACCAGGTCCCCACACCAGCGTTCAAGAAGTCGACTGTTAAAATCATCATCACCCACGCTGACATCTCCTTAAGGAGACAGTAGGAGAGTCAAGAGGCCTGTGGAGGTGGGGTTTAAATGAATCTCCTTTAAACATAATCTTTCTCACAGAGGATGCTGTCGGCAAAAGCCCAAACTTGGGTTGGTTTTAGAGAGCTTCCCCCTAAAGAGCCAGAGGCCCCAGTACACTCCCCACAAGACCCAGGAGGACAGGACTCAGTTGTCATCTTGCCCAGGCCCTGGCCATGTAGCTCTGGAGTAAAGAATGGACAGGAGGCCTGGCCATCCAAGCATGGCTCACAGGGCCCTGGGGTGGGGTGAGTCATAGTAATACTGATAGAAAGGGTATTCATGAATGTCCCAATTAATACACCCATGATCCCTAAATACAAAGAGGGCCAGTACACCTCAGAGCATGTCCCGTGTGAGGAAGCACCAAGGAGGCAGCTGTTGGGCCAAAGGTGGTCATGATGCACCACCAGCACCCAGCCCAGGGCAGACTTGACCATCACTCTGCGAGACTCCTGGGTACCCTCCACCCTCAGTGTCTTCCCCAAGAGCAAGCCCTGGTCTTCTGTGCCCTGACCCACTTCTGCCCACCCCACCCAGCCGACTCCCTCTTAGATTCGCACAGCCTGACCCTGCCTGTGTCCTGCCTGTGCTAGGATGGGTGCTTCCTTACCCCCAACCTCCAAGGACAGGTTGCCCATCACTGATAGGTCTGTGCTTGGAAGAAAGACTGGACACAAAGGGTCATCAAGACTAGACATGAAGGGTTATCAAAGTCTGGACATAAAGGATCACCAAAGGCCTGGGCATGAAGGGTCACAAAGGCTTGGACATGAAGGGTCACCAAAGGCTGGACATAAAGGATCATCAAGGTCAGACCTGAAGGGTCATTAAAGATCAGATATGAAGGGTCACCAGAGGCCAGACATGAAGCATAAAGGATCACCAAAGGATCACCAAAGGATCATCAAAGGCCAGACAGAAAGGGTCACCAAAGGCCAGGCATGAAGTGTCACCAAAGGCTAGGCATGAAGGATCATCAAGGCCAGACCTGAAGGGTCATTAAAGATCAGATATGAAGGGTCACCAAAGGCAAGACATGAAGCATCATCAAAGGCATGGACACTGAAGGGTCACCAAAGGCTGGGCATAAAGGATAATCAAAGGGTCATCAAAGTCCAGACATGAAGGGTCATCCAATGTCAGACATGAAGGGTCATTAATGGTCAGACATGGAGAGTCACCAAAGGGTTATCAAAGGTTAGACATGAAGAGTCATCAAAGGCCTACGCATGAAGGATCACAAAAGGCCTATACATAAAGGGTCACCAAAGTCCAGACATGAAGAATCATCAAAGGCTGGAAATGAAGGCTCACCAAAGGCCAGGCATGAAGGATCACCAAAGGTCTGGTCCTCTGAACCCAGCTCTGAACCACCTTCCCACTTAGGAGCCAAATGCTCCCACCACAGAAGTAGGGAAGGGGCTGCTGCCAGGTCTGCAGAAATTAGCTAGCCTATGATGGGGAGTGTAGGACCCACTGATTGGGACATAAAAACAACCACACTCCGCTGTGGCCTCCCCACTGGACACCAAGGGCATGTTCACCACCCCCCCCATCCCACCTCCACCTTCCCCTGCACCTGTGGCGGCATCATCCTATATCCCCATCCCTGCCTAGTGCATCATGCCATCCTCTCACCTGCACCCTCCAAAGAGTTGGGCCAGGGCTGTGGTGACAGAGCCAGATGAGGCTTTCCTCCTGCCCACGCTGCTCAGGGCCCGATCCCACTATGTGCCATAGCCCATCCCTCAGAAGATCATGTGGGGTCAAACACAGGCTCCTGACCTCCCCCTCCCCTACAGAGTTTTCCAGCTCCAAGCTCTTACGCAGCCTGCCTGCAAAACACAAACAACAGACTTGTTTAGAACTGGCAATTCAAAGGCCCTGGGGTCATCCCAAACCTAGAGCAACCCCAGAACATCCCAGAGGAGAGGAGCGAGACACCTTTAGGAAGTCCTGTCCCAGGAGCTGTGGCCCGCCAGGACTCTGGTCAAGATGTGGCAGAAGCCCCCATCTCTACTCCAGCTGCCAGCGGCCCTTGCCATCCTCAGACACACCAGCAAACCACCTGCATCTACAAGCCCTTGGTAAGGAAAAGGGTGAAGGCAGATGTTTCCAGGTACAGGAACATTCATTCTCCCACTCTCTTGGGACAGAATATTCACTGGGTTTCTTCCCTGTGATTTGTAAATGTTGGTACAACAGCCCTTCTCGCAGATGTCAACCATCTAAAGTTCACAAAGTCCTCACCCTGACTGATGCAGGGAATCACAGCCTCTTGTCCCATAGTGAGAACCACCACAAATCACCCTGGAGAATGTCCCAGGGGAGGGTAAGAAAGGCAGGTCCTGGGGACAGACTCTCCCACTTGGGTATTCACTGCTGCCTGCAGTTGGTGGGAAAGTTCCTGGCTTCTGAGTTGAGAGCAGAGGTTTCAGGAGTCCCGCACCAGTGCCCACATGGGGCACTGTCCATCAGGGCAGAAATGCCACGCAGGGCATCCTTGGAGCAAATGCTTCTGTCCTGCTTTGCTATGACCTTTCCTGCAAGGGCCTGAAAGTCACCCTTACCCAAGATGCCACTCCTCTGAGATCCAGATCATTCACTCTTAGCCACTAGAGCACATGCTGGCATAGGAAGTACCTGTTCGCACACCCAGTCACACACCTGCCCACACACCTGGTCACACATCTGCTTATACACCTGGTTACATATCTACTCACACACCTGGTCACTCACCTGGTCACATATCTGATAATCTCCCTGCTCACACACCTGGTCATGCACCTGCTGCACCTGTGGTCCTTGAGGTCCCAGGGTGGGTATTCATTCACCTGCCCCTGACAGCCTCTTCCCAGATGTCCACATGGACTAGGGTCTCTGGGGACTCACCAACATCAACTGATGCCTACTAGGCATCCTCAGCACCATCACGGTACAGTCAAGGCCCCTCCCTGGTCAGGCTTTTGTGAGCCCATTTGCAGAAGGGAAAAGCTGAGGCCATGGAGAAGACATGTGACATGATAAAATTCCACCACTGGCCAAAGAGATGCAGGTGTCAGTGAAAGAACACGATGACTGAACCCCATGTGGCACTGAGGGCTCAGGAGTAGGGGCTGCTGTGGGCTCCAAGTACCATCAAATGGTCACCCCAAAGGATGACTCCAAAACGTGTTCTTGTGGGAGCACCACTCATAAGGACAAACCCAGGTCCCAGAGGTCGTGGCAGCCATGTGAAAGGAGCCTCCTCGAAGGGCCTGGGATGAGGTCTGCAGGATACACGAGACTCCACCTGCAAAGATCCAATGTCTTCCTGCACTGGAGGCCCCTCACCCCGCCTCCCAGACAGCGACAGTGTCCGACACTCCAGGGAGCCCAGCTCATCTCTGCCCCATCTTTCCCAGAGAGGGTCCAATCCACACATGGGGGGTATTAATAGTCTGGTATTTTTAAGTCTCTTAAAAATATTACCAATAAAAATAAAGGGTTTTAAAATTTTTATCTTAAAAGATTGAACTAAATGTTCCATCCCATCATCTAAACTTCTTACTGACATCTAGACAAACTCAGAGTATCTCCCTCTCCCTGTCCTTCAAAAATACAAGGTCAGAAGAAATGAAACATTAAAGGGAGTCTGTGACCCCTCTCCAAGTAAAGCCATTGGTATTATTTTCTTTGGCTAAACTGTTTCATTGAGTTTCAAAGAGGTTTAACATCTGTGCAAGCCGCTGTTTTTTCTAGAACCTATTTGGGGTTTTCTCATCAGTCACTGTTGTAAGGGATGCAGGAGATCTCTTTCCCTGCAGGAGCCATTTCCTGGAATGAACTTAATGGGACACTTGGCACAAGAAGCTTAGGCAGCTGGAGGTTTGGACTAGCCAGTGGTGGCTCCCACCTCCGCAGACCTCAGTATCCATCTGTGGTGGGTGAACGAGCATCAAACAGGGGTACTCCAGGCTCCTCCCATTCCAGAAGGCACTTCAAGGATGTCCCAGGAAGGTGGGTACAGAGCCTGCTCAGGGGTGACCTGTGGCTTGGCATGCACTGCCTCAACACACAGGCTCTGTGTCCCAAGATGCTCCAAGGAAGCTTCTAGACCCATAGCAGACAGAATGACTCAGTAATTTGATTCCCACCAGTGATCAAAACAGAAACCAGTCATTGTCCCCAAGTTCTGATCTCCAAGTGCTGTGGTCCAGGTGCTCCCATGGGAGCCCCTTCTACCCTAGCTTGTGTCCATCCTACTTATCCAGAGACTGCGCTAGAAAAGAATCTGCTCAAATTAAACCTGACAGTAACCTAACAGAAGACTGTCATCCAAGTCACTCGAAGATCTAACCCCTCCTGCTCAGACTCCATGAGCACCTGGGGTCTCACCTGTCCCACCTCTGCTTACCCCAGCTCAGCCCCAGCCTTCGTGACCTCCAACCCCATGAAGGCCCCACCAGGCACAAGGGGGATCTGGGGCTTGTTCCAGTCCTTGCTCCAGAACTTCCTTTCCCTCAGACTCATGTCTTCCCTAAGGGTCTGGGCAGGAGGCCAGGGGCACTGAGGCTGGCATTACTGTCCATAGTGGGCTCAACTTCAGAGATTCTGGACGGGCCAGCTGATGGAAGGTGGGCAGGGAAAGCCACACTCGACAGTCTCACTAGACAACAGGCAGGAATGAGAATGGCTGTCATCACAGGCCATAATCACCTGGCTGCCCATTCCCAAGTGGGCCTGAGGCTTCCCTGGCAGGAGCAGCCAGTGTCCACCCATCTGAGGCACCCTGCCATACCTGATGATGCCAAGGGCAGGGGCACTGCTGTCCCCAGTGTGTCCTGGGCCTGCGTCCAAACTTTCTCACATGACAGACACTGAGAGCCACAGGGCCTGCTGGGACTGTCTGTGGTCCTTGAGGGTGTCACTACCTTCCAGGGGCTTCTAGAAGCCCCTGGCAGGATAAGTCCTCCTACCTCCTGGCCCACCTAGGCCTGGCCTCCGCCCCTGGCCCCACAGCTGCCTTGTTGGGGGTGCTGACTGTCCACTTTCCCCTGAGCTAGTGAGTCTGAGCCAGGCTCCACTGTGTTGGTGCCCAGCACTGTCCCTGCATACAGTAGGTGCTCATTGGTGGTTGCTTGAGCCTCCCCAGGTCTCTTAACTCTGCCCCTTTGTCCTTGGGCCCAGAAGATGGGATGGTCTGTCTGCTGGCCATGCTTGGAGAGAAACAGGGAAGCTCTGCTCTGTGTCAGGCCCAGACTCCGACAGTCTGATAAGCTGTTATGTATGGAATGTGCCCCCCTTCCTCCGTGTCAACCCCCCCCATGCAAACAAACCACCTGAAAGACGAATGACCAGTGCCTGCCTACAGAGCAGTCTTGCTGCCAGTCCATCAGTCCCCAATCCTCCTCCTCCTCCTCCTCCTTCTCTTCCTTCTCCTTGAAGACACAGGGTCTCACTCTGCCACCCATGCTGGAGTGCAGTGGCATGATTATGGCACACTGCTGCTGAGAACTCCTGGGATCAAGTGATGCTTCTGCCTCAGCCTCCAAGTAGCTATGATTATAGGTGTGTGCCATCACATCTGGTTAATTTTTAATTGTTTTTGTAGAGATGGAGTCTCACTGTGTTGTCCAGACTGGTCTCGAACTCCTAGCCTCAAGTGATCCTCTCACCTTGAGCTCTCACAACTGGGATTATACGCATGCACTTGGCCCAAACTTGAATTTTAATGGCCCGGTGGTCTAAGGGCAGGCATGGACCATACACACGTTTCTGTGTTTCTGTTCCTTCAGATCTGCCCTCCTGCTGAGTGCACCCACCTCACAGGGTGATGACCACAGCCATCAGAGCTTTATGATCCTGGCTTTCCAGGCTGACTAGGCCCCTGTGACTGCCTGGCCCATAAAGGAGCCTGCTTCTGTGGACGTGCAGGCTGGGGGCTGGGCATCTGCTGGAAAAGCCAGTGGGCCATCAAAGCTCTCTCAGTGTGGTCTCTTGTCCGAAAGAAAAGTGAGGTCGCCCAGACCAGCCACAAGACACGGGTGGGACACGCCCTCGCCACATTCTTGAGCTGCCAGCAGCTCAACAGCCACCCACACTCCCCATCTGCCTTTGTAACTGGACCCAGGGTCATGGAGAGTGACCCCAGCCTGCCTGGGGGGATCCTGCACCCAGTTCTCCTCTGCAGCTTGCTGGCCCAGGTGCAGCAGAAGCTCAGAACACCCGCCTCAAAGTCCTCTGGCACACAGCCAGGTGACAAAGGGCTGGTCATGGGAAGGCCCCTTCCCACCACATCAGCGGTGACTGGTGGAAGGGCTGTAACCTCCCAGAGCATATCAAGCTAGAGGAGCCAGGAGGGTCCTTCCACCTGCTTGGAGCTTTAGCTCTGACCCAAGGAGAGTCCCCCAAACCATGACCCCACATCACAGATGCAACATTCCTGTCCCCTGCAAGGTACAGAAGCAGGAGGGCCTCTGCAGGACCAAGTGAGCAGGCATTGGGGTCGGCATTGTGGGAGGAGGGGGGTCTGGACCTGGTGGGGAGGCATGGGGGTAGGGAGGAGGAGGTGACACTCCTGGAAGAGGTGTTGATAGCAGCTGAGACACAGGTGATGGGCAATGGGAAAAGATCTGATGAGAGGAAATCCCAGCCTCCTGTTTGGTTGCACAAGACAAGCACCAACTCCTGGCTGTCCTGCTGGTGACCGCTGGGTCCCCACAGTCACCTGCAGCCCCCATCACATCCCCACAGTTGGCGTGGGCTTCACTGACCCTGTGACCTGCTGCCTGTTGGGGAGCTTGTTTATCAGCTCAGACCTGGAACCCAGAAAACGTGGGGCTGGAGTTGTGGAGGAGGAAGTGTGGATTGCATCACAGGAACAGGACTGGGTGCATGAGGTTGTGTAGGAGGGAAAGGGGTCTTTGTACTACAAGGGACAGGACAGTGTGCCTTCCTGGGATATAGTTCTCACCCCAGCAGGAGCAGTTGTCAGCTGTGACCGTTACCTACCACCAGAGAGCCATCCATACCTCCCAAGTGTGCAACTGGGACCCCCACCCCCACCCCACCCCCCGACCCAGGGCAGGCCCTGCTGACACTCTTTCCAAAGAAAGAAATGCAGGGATACAACCCAGGATTGTCTGGAAGGAAAGCTACAGTCTCCATGCCAGAGACACTCCAGGCACACACATTTTCAATGTGAAGACTGCGATGGAATACTATGCAGCTGTGAAGGAAGGGAAGCACTGACCCCCAACATGACACTGTGAAGAGAAGATGGCATAAAGCCCACATCTCATGGGATTCCGCTTGCAAAAACGTGCAGAATGAGCAAATCCAGAGAAGCAGAGAAGATTTGCAGTCCCCAGGGCTGAACAGTGACCATGAGATGGCTCAGGGTGACCTTTTGAGGTATAAGAATGTTCTAGAATTAGATGGCGGTGATAGCTGCATAACCTTGTGACTGTACTAAATGTAAGTGCATTGTTTGTTTTAAAATGGATGATCTTAAGCCATATGAATTTTACTTCAATTTTTTTTTTTTGAGTTGGAGTCTCATTCTGTCACCCAGACTGGAGTACAGTGGCTGCTCCTGGCCACCGCAGCCTCGACCTGCTGGGCTCCAGTGATCCTTCCACCTCAGCCTTCCGAGTAGTCGGAATTACAGGCGTGCGCTACCATGCCCGGCTAATTTTTTGATTTATTATAGAGATGAGGTCTCGCCTGCCCAGGCGGGTCTCGAATCCGTGGGCTCAGGCAATCCACTGACCTCAGCCTCCCAAAGTCACGGGATTACAGGCTGAGCCACCGAGCCCAGTTTACTTCAATTTTTTAAAAGTTGAAGACCTGATTATTCCCAGGTCTACAGAAGACAGGACACATGATGAGGGAGGTGCTGGCCACCTCAGGTCCTGGCTGCTCTTTAAGTCTTCTGGCTCTACAGACCCCATCCCTGAGAGCATCGGGCCTGGAACCCACCCTGCCCATGGGCAAGCCAGCCCCACACTGCACAGTGAAACATGATGCACACTTGAGGAGCCTGCAGAGGGACAAGAGGGTGGCAGTCAGGAAAGCTTTGTGTGGTGCTGACAAGTTTTGAATAGTGTGAGCAGTCTGCCATCTCGACTCTGACCCAGGAGACCCTGTATCCTCTGGGCTCTACCAAGTGAGGGAAAGTGTCACTCCAGGACAGACTAATCAGGGTAGCCGCCATACCCACTCCAACTCAGGGCCTCCAGGCACATGAGTCACCTTGCACCTTGTGAGTCAGACCTGAGCTCATGGCTGGGGTGCTAGGGCATTCCCAAGGCCTTGTCCCCTCCATACTGGTCCCAGCCCTGGAGATCCAACTGTAGGCCTAGCAAGAGCAAACAGAGCCCCAGCACGAGCTGGCATGACCAGGTCCAGCAACGGATGCTGGGGACCCTGCAGGGCTGCTGTCCCACCAGGTGGCTGATGAAGCCAGAGCACAAATCCATAGGGTGGCCCTGGGCCATTGAGTCCCCACCACCGAGTCAGGGATGGTGCTGGTGTACAGAAGCCTCTGTGCTGCCGGATTCCCACCCAAGCCCAGCCCAGCAACCCATGGCACTGTCCCGACATGCTCACAGGGGTTGAGGTCAGGGGCAGGGGACACAGAGCAAGTGGGAACCTGCCTGGGGAAGGTGGGGCTGTAGCCCATAACTGAGAGCCCAGGCTTGTGCAGACTACTCCATGCCAGGTAGGGTTCAGGGGCTCAAAGAGGGTATAGGAGGCAGGTAGACCAGGAACAGGGAGACTCGAGGGGCCGTCAGTAAGCTGCAGAGACCACACCGGCCCTGGGACCCAGTGAACCACCAGTACCAGGAAAGAGGGCAGGAGTAGCCTGCAGGGGTGCCACTGGGATAGCAGGAAGATGACACTGTGATGAAGAGGTCTGGGAAAAGGACATGGCGGCCGGGGAGGGAGGAAAAGGTATACAGGAAGCCCGTCCTTGCCAGTGCAGACAGTCACGCATTACCTGTATGTCCAGGCCCCTGTCTGCTCCAGGAAGCTGGGTATAGGATGGAGCAGGCACACGCATGCAGCATCCTCGGAAAGAACCGGGAGGTAGGAATCATGGTGGGGCAGCTGGGGCAGGACTGAAGACACCCCTGGGGCCTATTCAGAGACCCAACCCTTCATGCAATCATGGGCCTCGGCATCACAGTCACTCCATGGCCTCCTCCAAAGCCCTGCAGCCTGAAGGAACCCTGAACCCACATGGACAGAGGAAGCCTAGACAAGCATACCTGCAGGGTGTCAGGAAGGAGGAAGGGAGGGCTTCCCTGCCAGGAAAAGGCCAGATGAAGAAAGGGCACATACATGCCACACTCATACACCACACACACACACATGCCACAAATACCACATGCATGCCACATATACCACTTGCATGCCACAACCACACACATACATGCCACACATACCACACACACACACACCACGCACACAACAAACACACATACACCACACATACACACAGCACACATACACCCACATGCCACGCACACGTGTCACATGCATACACATACATGCCATGCACATTCATCTCACATATATACCACACACATAACCCACGTATACACATATCACACACATACATACATATACACTCACCTCACACACCCACAAATATCCTCCCACACACAAACACATCAAACACATGCACCACACACACCTATATATACACACATACACCCCCCCACAAACACCACATATATACGCCCATCACACACATATACACACATATACCACGCACACCACACACACACACATATGCTCCCCCACCCATGGCTTCATATGCCCCACACACATACAAATGTACCACACACACACTCCCACACCCATATACACACAAGCCGGATCATCCAGCTTCCCAATGTCCTGCTGTCCTGCTGTCTGTGGCTCCATCATTGCCTGCCCCCTCACAGCTGGGGCCATGGTTTCTCCTCCTGGCATCCTGCATGGCAGCCTCCTGGTGACCACCTGAGGGCAGCACCCTCTCCAGGTGGCCTTTCCTGCCCCAGAAGGTTCTGAAGAGGGGAGGAGCCAGGCCCAGGGAATGCCCCCCAGCTGTAATCCTGTTGCCAGGATACAGGCCCTGGAGAAACACCACTGCTGGATTAGTGTCTAGACGGTGTGACCTTTCCCCGCTTCTCCAGATATAACTGGGCCCCGAGTCCTCGGCGCCACGAGCTGATAGCAGGAATGGGGGGGTTGTTTTCGGAGACTCATGGGGACATTCCTCAGGGAGAGGTCGTCCACTACCTGCTCGGGGCTGCTGTGTGGGACTGAGCTGAGGCCGCGCACAAAGGGGCTTTCTGTCGAGGGGACGTCTTGTCTTTAGTCAGTGATGAAAGAACTCTGAGATCATAGCCTCCTGGGAACAGTCCCCTTTAACTATGTGCTTTAACTATGTGCTGCCTAGGTCTGTCCAGCGGGGGCCACAAGGCCTGAAGGTTTGCACTGGGACAGGCGCCTCTGCCTGGCTCTGCACACACGTCTGACAAGTGTCCAGAGCCTGCCAGGTGCTGAGCCTCCCACCACCAGCCACACACACTGCCAGCCTCACACACCGCCAGCCAGGCACATACCAGCTGCGCAGCGCCAGCCTGTGACGGGGATGTCTCCACCAGGAGCAGGCGAGGTCGGCCCTGGCGTACCTGCCCCCAGAGGGGCCACTGTGAGATCAGGCAGAACCCATGGCTTTCTGCATCACTGCCTGGGTTGGGGATCATGGAGTGCACTATTTATGTTCAATGTCACCACTCTCCAGAAGTTAATTTTTTATTCTTTGCATCCATAAAAGGATGTAAACAACTTCCTGGTTTGAGTCTAATCCACCTAGGTCTAGCCACCAGGTCTCAGAAAAGGGAAGTGGTCTCAGACCTGGATTAATGACCATATTTGGAAACTCTCTGGAGAAGGAAGGGACACCGGGGGACCCAGTCCTCTTGGCCATCCTCACTGAAGACAGGATGAAGTGGACCTGCAGCACTGACCCACTGCCCCCACACCGAGGATGTGAAGATAAGGGAACTGGCTGCCCCTTGGAGGGGGTCACTTCTCCATCCCTTCGACTACAAGCTGTCCAGGTGGCCATGGTCAGGCAATGCAGCAGAAGCCTCTCCAGAGGGACCCACATTGGTCATTTACGTAAGGTTGCCTGTGGTGGACTATAGGCATGGGCCCACGGGAGGGAGGGGGGAACCCAGGAAGCCTGTGCTGAAGTGGAGATGGCCTTGGAGATGGCAGGGGAGGTCCCGGGGAGGTGTGGCCACCCCAGGACCCAGGAAGAGGTATGAGCCAAGGAGGCGGGTCATGGCTGCAGTGTGGTGGCGGGAGGGGAGAGGCCAGTTGTGCAGAGTTGTGTAGCTCAGCAAGGAGGTGACCTCTGTAGTCACTGGCATCAGGACAAGTGGCCAGCAAACACTGCTCCAGGGTCCACTAGGAAATTTGTTTTAATGCCCAGTAGTGGTTCCCATGCCACTAGCTCCTACTATGGAGTAAAGAAAACTTTCTACTGAGAGGGGGTGGCCACTCCAGACAGCGGAAGTAAGAGTGGGCCTCAATGGCTCGGCTGCCCGG
This sequence comes from Carlito syrichta, assembly GCF_000164805.1. Lineage (NCBI taxonomy): Eukaryota > Metazoa > Chordata > Mammalia > Primates > Tarsiidae > Carlito > Carlito syrichta. The sequence continues at coordinate 843,036 of NW_007249415.1, read as the reverse complement.
CTGGTACATCCCTCCACAGCTCAGTGTCCTTGGTGAGGTTGGCGGGAGCCTTGGGGTCCTGGGGCTCCCAGGACACTCTGTGGCAGGCTGCCTGTTGTGCATCTGCAGCTTGCCTGGGGCTCCCCGTGTCCTCCTGCTCAGGGGCTCCCCGGCACACCCCCTGGTCGCCTGCCCTCTCTGTTCCATCTGTGCTTTTAAAGGATGCTCTGCCACATGTCTGTGGCTCTCCTAAGCCCACCTGGGGCACCATGAGTGCTGCCTTCTGCATCCTCCTGCTCGTCATAGTACTCTTCAACATGCCCGGGACCCAGTGTAAGGCCTGCTCACAATGATGACATCCAGGCTTCGGGCTAATCCGCTTCTGGCTGGGAGGGAGGAGGTTTGGCCCAGTTCCTCTGTGTAATTGTCATGATCACTGTAGCTGGGCAAAGCTGGGCACCTCGTCCTGCCGGGCGGGGAGAGGGGAGGCACCAAGGTACAGGAAAGGAAGTGCTGCCTGTGGAAAATGCTGACTTGAGGTGAGGAAATTCCACAGGGAAGGGAGGCCAGGAGCCCCAGCCCTCTGCCCTGGCCCCTACATTCACCAGCAAGGAAGCCAGCAGCACTCCATGCTCCCACCTCTGGAGGCGCCAAAAGTCTCTCTTTTCTGTCGGGCCCCTCCACCTGCCCAGGCCTGCTTCTCCTGGGAGGCAGGAGTGGTCTGCATGTGGTAGGCACAGGAGAAAGACAGGGGAGCTCATATGCTAAGGTCTGTGTCCTTGTCACATAAGTAAAAACTCACAACACAATAAATGAACGAGAGAAACTGAAGTGTGCTGGTGAAGAAAATTTGCCTTGTAGAGTTGAGAGTGTCATAGAATTGTCTACATATCCACTTTCTTTTATAAAAGTGAATTAAGTGATTAGTTGCATCTAGTGGTATGGTCATTGCGAGGCCTGCCAATGTGAAATAGGACATTTGGAGACCTGTTGTCAAGGTCTTGGGGCACGAGGACATGGATTTGGTCTTGCCCCTAAGTCCCCATAAAGCACATGGTCACCTCACCCACCTCGGCTCCATCATCCTTGGGAACAGATGGATACTTTAGGTCCAAAGTGCTCGTGTGGAGGAGCCACCACCGGCCCGAGGACATGTCTGCTACAAGTACTGAGCCCACTCTGCTCAGAGGGGCCCCATGTCTCGCCTGCAGAGAAGGCAGTTCTGAGAAATCCACCTGTACAACAGAGGGGTGCCAGGGCACCTAGAGACCACGGGTGAGAACCCACAAGAAGAGGACCAAGTCCCAGAGCTCAGGGTGCAACAGTAGCGATGTCCTCATCAGCTGACACCCAAGAACGCAATGATACCTCTGCAAATTAGGAAATGCTATCTCTCTGAACAGCAGGAGTGGGTGGGGTCCAGCAAGAGGGATGGCCACACCTGTGGCATCCTGGGATGGGAAGGCGGGGGACAGTTAACTGGGCTTCCAGCAGGCCCCCCGCATTCTTAGTGTTGCCTTTTAAAAGGTGATTCCCCAAAACACACACCACCTCAACAGTGACCAGTCAGAAAGAAAGTAAACAAGAAAATCCCTGTCACTCAAAAAAGCCCTTTTCCTAAAAGCAAGTGACAAAGCTGGAACTGTTTCTGCTAAAAATGAAAGAAAGGATAAAGGTCAAGTCAGATGCTTCCAAGAGTCCAGAAACTCGCAAAATAAGGAAACACACAAGAAAGCACTTAGTAAATCATAGAACAATATGCCAACTTCACTCATCACAAGAGGAAGATGAGCTTGTCAATTAAGACACAAGACAGCAGAATGCAAAATGAAGAAACTGAGGCAAGGAGCTGTTGGTCAGGAGAGGGTTTGGGGATAAGACACCAGGACAAAGTCAGCTGTGCTGCTTCAACCAAGTAGAAAGTTGCAGGTTGTGGTTTAGAGTTCAACTGGTTATTGTTTGCTGACTCGTTAGGACACTGTGTGATTAGTTAACAACTACTATGTAGCACCTGCTGAGTCTAAGCTGGAACCTGAGATGCCAGCGTGCCTGGGCCCCAGACAAGGACCCAGAGGAGGGATGGGGTCTGGAAGAGCACGTGTCCACTCAGAACCATCAGGCCTTGACCCAAGGGCCTGAATTTCCAAATCTAAGCAGAGAAATGTCCCCTGCCTGGCCACCTCCAACTGGTGTGGACCTTCATGCCCTCCCGACACAGTTCCTGCCTGGCCACCCCAGACCAGCATGGACATTCACGCCCTCCCAACACAGTCCCCTAGACACGATGTCCATTTTTCACAAAGGACACAAAGCTCAGTGAAGTTGTGCATGGAGACCCAACGGGGGTCTGATACACAGTGGAGTCAGCACTTTCCTGTTGGAACCTTGCCCAGGCAAGCACACACACTTCCTGCAGCTGACTTCTGTGGCCTCCAGCATGTCTTCTGGAGGGGGTAGGTCCATCCACAGCCTCTCTCTGCAGTCCCTCCTGCATGTAAGCCCTGCCCCCTCCCCTCTTCCTTGGGAACCCACCCCCCCTACCACTGGTGGCGGCCCAACCCCTTCTCTATCAGCTGCTTTGAGTCCAGGCCATGGGGTGTCCAAGCTGCTGCTCTGGGCATGCTGGGAGGTCATCCAGGGACCCTAACACTGGAAGCTCCATTGAGGATGAGGAAGGTTCCTCAGGCCAGGGCTGGGGGTCGAACCCAAGGTTAGCTTGGGCAGGAACTGGCAGAGGCTTCCCTTCTTCCTGGGTGGCTGGGGTGACAGATAACACAAGGGAAGCCCAACATTCTCTGTGAACTCCCCCTCTGAGACATCACATTAGACTAGGATTGACAGACCACTGATGCCACCAACCCAGCCCCGGAGGCCAGCCCTTCCCAAGAGAGGTGCCACAGGGAGCCAGGGGAAGCTTAACTGACTTCTCAAATGACGGCTGCCCCGTCACAAAATCCAGCGAGCAGAGGAAGGCTGAGAGTTTCCGATTCTTCCAACAGGGCTGTGTGAAGCTGTAACTGCATGGCCCTGCCTGGCCCAAGAATACTCAGAAGACATGGGGCGTGGTCAGCCGCCTTCTTCTCTTCTGGACTGTGGTCCAGCCAGCACTGCTCATGGGCAAGGAAGAGGCACAGAACCATGCTCTGGCAGTGCAGGCCCATCTCCTACTCATGGGAACACATCCCTCCTCTGGGCTAAGGGACAGAGCCATCTCCACCATGATATCCCCAGAGCCCCACAGGGACTTGCTTAGAAGGCTGTCAGCAGGATGCATTCCAGGAGGCCAATGTGTGAAACATGCTCCCTATGGAATGTCCTACGAATTCTGTTCCGCCATGCCCACAAGGAGCCATTAGCATCCCCATGCACAGATAAGAGACTGAGACACAGAGGGTGAGTTGCCTGCCCATGGTCACACAGCACTCAGGGACAGAGTGGGAATTAAAACCCAGAACCTAGGATCTCAACCATCACCTTAGAAAGCATCCCACTCATGAAGGCAAAGTTGTCCAGTGTTAGCCACGGGCCAGGCTTTTTGACAGCTGCAATATTCTACAATTGAGCAACTTCTGCAAGAACTAGTTCTAATCCATATGCATGAAGGCAGAATCAGGAGACAACAGCCAATGTGTACCATGTACCTCCTTCCCTCATGCACCAGCTAGCAGCCTCACGCATCTTGGCTCATGGAACCCTCTCCACCCCCAGCAGCCTTGAGATAGAGAGAAGCAAGCAGAGGTTGTGGCAGGAGGGCCAGCACCACAGTCCATGTGCTAGGACAGGGCCTGACCTGCACTAGTCGCATCAGGGTCCCACCTATAAGGGAGCAGGTCAGAGGTCATAAAATGAGGAAAACCAATTCCATGCTTTTAGAAACACCATATTCCCAATTAATGACTGGCCACAAAATAGAAAAAATATGCAAAACATGACCTCTGGTGCAGAATGCATAAAGTTCCCATGGAGCAGTGGGCACCAGATATTCACAGGGAAGCATGATGGCCAATTGATGCCTTCAAACACGCACCCTCGCCAGTAGTGGAAATGTGCAAATCAGAACTCTAAATGGTATTTCCCATTGATCAAATTAGCAAGATGTATAAATGACAGCACTGCCTTGTTGGTTTGTGTTGTCCACAGGGGAGGGTGCCCTCCATTCCTTGGACATCCCTAACCACAGCCCCCACACTCCACTCTGACAGGACAAAACCCAGGTGAGAACTATAAGAGTTCGAAGTGCCAAGCGGAGGCCAGTTCCTGCTGCCCTCATCACGATATGCCTCACTCAAGAGAGACAGGGGAGTGCTGTTCCAGCCACCATGGCTCATAGCATCTGGGCCCCTCCAGGCCATGGGCATCTGCAGACTCACTCAGGTTTGCCCTCCTGTCTCTTGGGGCAGGCACAGGCCCTTGCATAGAAGGTGCTTAAATATGCACACAGGAGAAAAGACATCAGCAGCTGAGTGGACAAAGAGGACAGTGGCTAGGCCCACCCCAAGTCCCTGCTAGGTGACCAGTGGGGCCTCACTGCCTGTAACCTCCCAGGAACCACTGGGGAGCTGGAGCTGAGGGGAGACTTCTGATGCTTCCTGCTAAGGGCAGTCCTTGACCCTCTGGTCTCTTCAGCTCCAACTTGGAAGAAGTCTCTGGCATGAAGTCCATGGGGTCACTTGGCTCCCCAGGACAAGGGGACCTCGGTCCCACTCCATACCAGGCAGGCTGGTGAGCAGTAACTTGGTTGCTGCTCCATGGGGTTCTTGCCCTGGGGTGGGGTGGGGGAATACTGGGACACATTACCCCACTCTAGTGTCTTTCCTAGAGTGTGAGGCTGAGGCCTGACTATCCACCTGGCAAAGCCAGAGCTGTGGCATCCATGTGGCCCAAGGGATCCTTCCCACACAGGGTCTTCCGATGGTCTAGATGGAAACACGGAGCAAGGGCCTTCTTGGTCCTCAAGGCCTGGGCATGTGGATTCAGGGCTACCAAAGCACATTCAGTTGTAGCCTCCAGAGCAGCTGAGTTGGCCGGCCCTTCTGGGGCCCTTCCCGCTCCCTGGACAGGAGAGGCCAGGCATGGTGGAATGGCTGTGGAACACACTCAGCCCAGGAGTCTGCTCCTGCATGGCCTTCATATCAGCTCAAGTCACCCCAAAATAGACAGCCTGTGCTGGCAGATTCCCTGAAGAGAGAGCTGCTGAAACTCAATGACTCCCCAAGGATCCCTAAGTGCAAAGGATTCCGGGACCCCAAACAGAGAAGGCCTAACTGCCAGTGCCTCAGCCACCTCACAAACAGTGGGGAAACAAGAATGAGAACCTCAGACCAAAAACAAATGCATGAATGAATGGATGAACAAACAAATGGCATGAGGGGTCTGCAGGGCTTAAGCCCAGGCCTGCCACCATAACCTGTCACCATGCACTCTCGTCCCACAGCTTCACCCCACTTCTTGCTCTAACCCATGTCCTTCCCAAGGACATACCCTGGGGAGGTCAGCCTAGACCCATGACCAGGGACTATGCCCATCCAGAGCCCTTGTGGCTCCTGGAAATTGGGGGGTCATGGACCTTGTAGTCCCTGTAGCCTGAGGCTGCTGCCCTGCCCAGTCCTACTCCCACAAGGGTCCCTGGGAGCAGAACACCCATAGGACAGCAGTCTGGGAGTGACCCTGCTGCCAGCATGAAATTCCAGAATGATGCACAGGCTTGTGAATAGTTTCTCCTTCCTGTGGCCCTCATGGAAGAAGCCAGAAGGCTGTGCTGGGGCTTGCCCATGCCAGAGGAGCTGGAGAGAGAAGACACGCTCCTGCAGGCCCTGAGTGCAGACACTTTCCCTGAAGCCACCACATTTAATCTGATTCAGCACATCTGTGATCAAAAGCTCCTCCTAACAGCTGTCCTGTAGCAACCCAGACCTGCCAAACTGAAACACTCCTCCTCAGGCCAGACAGCACCCCAAGCCCCTGGCAGCACTACGAGGGCTAGAGACAAAATAGACCATGCTCCCTGCCTGCATGGGGCTGCCAGTCCCCTAGAGTGATACAGTGGACACTGTTAAGATACAGTGTCACACAGATACTGTATATGACACAAAGATACAGATAGCATGTCATAAAAATACAGTGTGGCACAATGATACACAAATAGCCTGTCATAAAGATACAGTGTCATAAAGACACAGTGTATGATGGTGTGAAGATACAGTATGCAGTATAAAAGTCTTCACAAAATTCTCAACTGCTGCTATTCCTGCCCCAGGCTCAAGATAGGGAGCCAAGGCCACAAGGCCAGGTGATGGCGGAATAGGGCCTGCATTCAGGCACACAAATGAGGCCAGATGACAGCTAGAACAGGACTGATTCAGGCAGAAGACATGCACAGCCCAGGTTTCCCTGGCCTTCTGCTGCCCTGGGAATTCAGTGTATGACCCACCCAGTGCTGGCCCCTTCCAAAGCTTCCAGGAGGTAGGGGGCTCACAGGCCCAAATGTCCTTGGGAAGGAATCTGGACCTGAAAAAGGGCTAGTCCCAGATCCCAAACCAACTGGGCTAGGAGGCTGTGGCTCACACTGAGGGGCCTACAACTACCTCCAGGGTCTTTCAGGGCCACTGCATTTCAAAATGTCCCCTATGAATTATCTTATAAGCACACCAAGCATACACTTCTGTTTTCCCAGTACTGTACCTTCTCCCCCAACAGCAGCAAGTTTGGGAACTTTTTGCATCATCTGCTGCTGAAGTATTATACAGTGGGACTAAGTCAGGCACTGCAACCTGTTCTCTCACAGGTATCAGCTAAAAAGACCCTTCCCAGTGAGAGGCACCGGGACAGGCCCTTTTGGGCATCCTAGTGGCCACACCTCCATACTGCTGTGTGCCAGACAATGGCAGCCCTTTGGGGACAGAGCCGCGATGAGGCCAACATTGCCCCCCCCCCCCACCAGCCTTCTCACTTGATCCTTTAGTACTGGCGGGGAGGGGGGCCAGGCATGAAGGTGCCCCTCAACCCATGTGCCCTCCCCAACAGACCTCAGTCCTGGGGAGGACGAGGCTTGCTGGAGGTCAGCTAAGAAGATAGGGTGTCAGCCCCCTATGTCACCCACCAGCTGCAAGATTTTGGGGTCCTGGGCTTCTTCTGGAGAGTTCTAAGGAGGACTAGGGCCCCAACACCCACTCCATCCACAGCTAGGCCCTGCAACAGTTCAGAGTGTCCCAAGCAGGCAGAATGCAGGGCCCCTCTGGGGATGGACAGTATCTCCTGAGAAGTGCCTGGGCCATGTCCACCATTGGACACAGTGAGTAGGGCACATCAGGGGGCTCCCTCCCTCCAGGTCACAGCATCCCCTCTCAGCCCTACAGTCTGGCTCCTGCCCGCCAGAAGCTGCTCCTAGGGGAGTACCATCCCTCACACAACAGGACCAAGCAGCTGGACACCCCAAATAGGAGGCCTTGGCTCTCCAATGACCCAGAGAACCAAGTCTTCAGCAAGCCAGATGAGGACTGGACAAGGCACTGCTGGTGGAGAAGGAGCAAATACATGTGCATGCTCATGTATGTGCAGTCACCATACATGTGTGGGATGTGTGTATATGTGTGTGCATGTGTACATGTGTGTTTGTGCACTTATGTGACTTGGGAATGTGTTTGTGTGCACATATGCACATGAACATTTATGTGTGCATGTGTGCACACGTGTACCTATGCACTTATGTGTGTGACTGTGGGAATGTGTCTGTGTGTACATGTGTGTGCACTTGTCTGTGGTGTGTATGTCTGTGCACTTGTGTATGACAGTGGGAATGTGCGTGCATGTGTGCAAGCAAATTTATGTGTGCAAGCAAATTTATGTGTGCATGTGTGCACATGTGCACTTATGTGGGTGTGTGGGATTGTATCCATGCGCACACATGTACACATTTATGTATGTGCATGTGTACACATGCATGTCTGTGCATTTGTGTGGATGTGTGGGAATTGCATCCATGTGTGTACAGGTGCACAAACGTGTGTGCACATTTGTACATGTATACCTGTGTCTTGTGTAGGCATGTGGGAATGTATACTAAAGTACACACATGTGCATGCACATTTATGTGTGTGCATGTACATACATGTGCCTGTGCATTTGTGTGGATATATGTGACTGGTAATGTGTATCTGTGTGCACACATGTGCATACGCATTTATGTGTGTGCCCATGTACATATGTATGCCTGTGCTCTTATGTGGTCATGTGGGAATGTGTTTCTGTGTGCATGCACAATTATGTCTGTGTGTATGCATGCTTCACACGTCTGCCTGTGCACTTGTGTGGGCGTGTGTGGGGTGTGTGTGACTGTGGATATGTGTGTGTACACATGTGCATACCTATTATGTGTGTGCACCCTTGTGTCTATGTACTTGTGTGGGCGTGTATGACTGGGAGCGATTGTCTGTGCATATGTACATACATATTATGTGTGTGTATGTGTGCATACATGTG
>NW_007249415.1:832050-834324 GCF_000164805.1 Carlito syrichta | reverse complement strand
CCCCTTGCCTGGCGCCTGCACTCTGGAGGGAGGTCAGTTACCTCTTTCTAGGTTTCCCTGCAGAAAACTTCCCCCCTCCTCCCTCATTTAAAAGAAAACAGGAGGACCCTGAAAAACAAGTTTTGCTGAAATTCAAAACTATCCTCTGAATATCCTCAAATTCGAATGCTGAAGACTCCCCAGTAGGTGAGCCTAGGATTAGGACCACCTTCCAACAATACCTAGGTGCCTGTGAGCCCTGGAATGACCGACACCATGGACACCTGGGTCATTGATGCCGGATCCCCTGCAGGCCCACTGATGGAAGATGGTAAGGGATACTCGCTGCCACCACTGGGCTCTTTGCTAACGACTAGCAGTAGTCCCAGTGGTGAGCAGGGGCAGAACGCATGGGTCCTGAGGGATACGAGGAGTGGGGGGAGGGTGTGCTGGGATCCTGAAGTGGAGGCTAGGAAAGGCTGAAACAAGACACTGTGGAACTCAGGCTCCTGGCATGGGAGTAGAGTGGTGCCTGGTGCACATGGCACTCCTCTTCAGCCCCAACTCATGGCAACTCCTGGGTCTATGGGTGCTTCAGTTCACATGATCCCACAAGAGAAAAACTCGCACGTGAGACCGAAACACCCATGCAGCTGGGTACAACCAGGTGGTCGCACAGCCCTGAGTCTCAGGGCAGTGTGGCAGCTGCAATCATGGTCCCCTCCGATTTCAGATGACCAGGAACTGCTCAGAATGCCAGCCAAGAACATTTGAATCACAACAGCCAACCTTTAGACCAAAAAGCAAAAGGCTCTTTTTTAGGGGTCAAGGGCAGCACAGGGACATGGAAAACAAGATCATTTCTGGTCAGGAAAATGTACACATCAGCACACTGGGCCTCACGCCTCGGATTTCAGGGGCGATTTTTAAGGGTTTTTAGAGCAAAGTCAGGACTTCATGGGAGCTCTTCTCTGACACCTGGAGAGGGCGACTGTGAGCCCACTCCAAGGGAACTCGGTCCCAAGGAAGCTGGACCTCGGGTACAGGGTCCTGGAGGGTGGTGTGGGCAGCACAGCCCCCCACTGAGCCTGTGTCCGGCTTTGACCCCAGGACACAGAAGGGCCACATTCCAGGAGATACCTCAGAAGGGGCCTGAGGCTGGGGCAGGAGAGGGACAGGAGATAAAAACACAAACCACGTTGCAAGCCGCCCCTCCTCCTGGGGACTGCATCAACGCTGCACCCTGCACCCAGCCCTGGGGCTTCATCTCAGCAGAGCTCAGGACACAACAGCTTTATTTTTTTTCTATTCAGACGCTAAAGTGTCTCCTTTCACATCCCCTCCTTGCAACAAAGTTTCCCAAGTCTTTACTTTCCTTTGTGTTTCTACAAGAGGCTTGGGTTGCCTGGTCTGGCTTAGGCATGCGGGCCCTGGCTGGCCATGCGGTGGGGTCAATTCGGAAGCCATCAGGAACAGCCCAGATTGACCCTGGACTAGGCAGTCAGGGGAACCACGTGGGCACCAGCCACTCTGGCCAGGTTGTGGCATTTTACCTCCCAGGGCTACCAGGAATAAATGAGAAATTATCTACTCCTCAACAGCAGGTGTTATCTGCAGATCTAATTATAAGGTAGTTACTTTTTAAAAGGTCGATGCTGCTGCTTAACCCAGTGACTAAGTTGATTGGAAACAATGAAACAAACGATTACAGTAGTATCTCTCTGCCAGAATGACCTCCCTCCCCGCTCCTCCCTCCCCACAGCTGTAGGGGCAGTTGTCTTGTGGCCGCTTGGGCCATCAGTCAACAGTCTCCTGCTTGCTTTCGTGGACGCGGCTGTCTTCTATCTGCATCAAACCCCCAGACGCTCTCAGGGCGGGGCTCCCTGGGGTCTGGCGTCCCGCAGACCTCCGTGTCCGACCACGGTGGGCTTGTGGTGAGGAGGACACGGGGCGCGTGGTCAGGCACCAGGTCCGAGGTCGGAGGCAGGGAGTTCTCTCTAACAACCGGGAAAGACCGGTGGACACAGCCCTGCGAGCGGCGAGGCCGGCGGGCCACGGTTCTGAGCATTGTTCCCGGTCGGGCAGCGCTCGGCGCTGGTGGCATCAAAGGGGACCGCGCGCAACCCGACACCGCGGCGGGCCGGGGGACAGGCCTGGCGGCTGGGGCGGCGCACAAAGGCTGGCCGGCGCGAGGGCCTGGCCCCGGAGAGCCCGTGCGCTTCGCCTCAACAGGTTGGAAACTCAAACCGACGCCCTGCACTCCACGGTCTTCCTCGGAGACCCGCCGGACCCGCC
>NW_007249415.1:818407-831509 GCF_000164805.1 Carlito syrichta | reverse complement strand
GGAGGGGGCGGGGCAATGGGCGGGGCGCCGGACGCCGGGCCGTGCTGGCCTGGGTAGCCAAGAGAGCCTGGGACGCGGGAGCGGACTGCCCCAAGTCCCAGCACCCCGCCGGAGCGTGCCCCTCCCCCCGTCCCGGCGCTGTGGCCCGGCCGCATCCCGCCCAGAGGCGCTGCCGGCGGCGGCACGTGGGGTCCGGGGCTTGGACACCGGGAAGGTCCGGGCCAAGCAGCGTGTAAGCTCGGGTTTGGCGGGGAAGGTGCCCGGCTCGGTCCCTGGGGTACATGCCCACGCCCCGAGTCTATGGGGCGGCAAGAAGGCGCGCTATTTGAACAAAGACATTAACAGCCAGGGAACAGTAGGTAGAGGAGGAAGCCAGTACCCCAGCCCCGCGGGACAGAGGCCGCGCCGAGGAGGCCCAACCAGCCGCACCGACTCCGCGGGCCCTGTAGGTCTTGGTGGCTCCCGCCGCCCCATGCTGTGGCCTGTTCCGGCACCCTACAAAGTCCCGGGGCCTCCCATGAGTCCGCCGCTCCTGCGCCCTGCAGGGTCCCGCGCCTGCATCCCAGCGGGACAGGGCTCCCAGAGGGGTAGAATGAAGGCCAGCCCTGCTCCTCAGGATCTCCTGCACCAGGACCTGGCCTAGGAGAACCCCTCCCACCGGAGGTCCTTCTGTCTCTCACCAGAGTTGTCCCAGACTCCTCTTTCTTCCCTGACCACCTCCTCTGTCCCTGAAGACCCTGTCTTCATGTCCTGTGGCCAGCACTCCTGAGCCACCTCCAGCCAGGCCCTGGGTTCTCTCCTCCAGGCCACTGGGTATGGGTCATATCCTCAGACCAACTGGCCTGGTGTCTCCATGCAACCAGGGAGCCCCCACACCAACAGCCCCCCCCACACACACCTAGTCCCCCACAGTGTGCAGAAAATGTGTTGCTTTGGCTTGACTTTCTCCTAAGCCCTCAGGTTTCTGACTGACCCCATCCCCGCTGTCCCTTCCTACCCAACCTCAGCAGCATAGGCTCACACCCTTATCCCCGCCACCCCTGAAGCCATCCCAAGGACACTCCCTGAGATCTCAGAGCCTCCACACACCCCAGCCTGGTGCACCTGCCTGGGATTCTCATCTGCTCACATCATCCAGCTGCTTTGGGCCACAGAGGCAAATCTGCCCAGACCTGGCCCTGCCTGCCCCCTCCTGCCCCTACCCTCATCTACCAGGTCCCCACCATGTCCACTATGAGACCCGGAGTCCTTCACCAGCTAAGGGCACTCAAGAGCCACCGTGAGAAAGGAAGTCAATTTAAAGGATTGTGACCCACATTTTTAAAAATAAGAAAGATAGGCCAGGCTCAGTGGCTCAGCCTGTAATCCCAGCTGAGGAGGCTGAGGCGAGTGGATTGCCAGAGCTCGCAGGTTTGAGACCCACCTGGGCGAGACCTCATCTCTACAATAAATCAAAAATTAGCCAGGTGTGGTAGTACACACCTGTAGTCCCAGCTACTTGGAAGACTGAGGTGGAAGGATTGCCGGAGTCCAGCAGGTCAAGGCTGCGGTGGGCGGGAGCATGCCACTACACTCCAGTCTGGGTGACACAGTGAGACTCCAACTCAAAAATAAAAGATAAAAGAGAACAGAGCAGTGCAGAGGTGATCAGGGCGCACTTGCAGAACTTGGTTTCATACATGGGCGGCAGGGTGGGCTGGTGTGCTGGTGTCTGGTGGGTGTTTGTGCAGTGGGGTGAATGTGTCCACATGTCTGCATGTTGTGTGTTGTTTCCATGGCTACGTATCTTGTGTGCCTGTTTGTGTCTGTGTATGCTGTGTGTGTGTGTTTCTGTTGCATGTACAGTGTGTCCGTCAGTGTGTGTGCATGCACATGTGTGTGGGGTGTTCACATGGGTGTGGCAGACAAGTCCTGGGTCCTGGTGGCATCCCTTCCTGTGGCTGGTGCCCCTCTGTCCATCCACAGGGCAGCCCCATTCTAGCAAGGGGTTCGAGATTGGGGCTGTAGGACCTCTTGAATCTCACCTGCCACAGGCTGGCGTTCACCTGGCCTCACCCATTTATAAACCTCCAGTCACAGGACTGGCGGGCAGGCAGGCCTCTGCAGGGGTGGCTCCACGCCTTGGGCCCTCCCGCCTCCCTGGAGGGAGCAGCTGCAGCAGGATGGGGGCAGGGCTGGTGCTGTTCACCATGGGCCTGGGGTTCACGTCTCTCTCCTTCCTCCATGGGAGGCCCTGGGGCCATGGGGAGTCCACCTTTGGGAATTTGGGGATGGTATCTACAACAAAGTGGCTAGAGTGTTCCACCAGGAAGCACCTGGGACTGGTTAACTCAGCCCTGCAGCACCTTCTTGCATGGTCTTGTCACTCAGTATCTCACCCTGGCCTCACTGCTTCATCTCCACAGTACTCTGGAGTTCCCATCTCTTTCTGCTAGACTTTTACTGTTTCCTTTACATGCACAAGCAATACGTGACTGCTGTGGGAAAATAAACAGAAAGTACAGATAAAGCATGCAGGAAATATTACCCAAACCCTGCTCAGTTCACACTGTGCAGGCGCCCAAGGAACTACACTCAGCCCTGGGCTCAGCCCATGTGTCCACCAGAGCCATAAGACGCTGCACCCTGAGTGAGTAGCAGGCACAAATCAGCCACCGCAGAGACAGAAGCTTGGGTGAAGGCCCTGGGTGGAAGAGGCTGGGGTGGTGTCAGGGGTTCCCACCTGCACTGGGTTCCCTTGAGTCTGGGGCCTGCACCCTGAACATCTGTCTTGCCTCGCAGGCAGGTGGGCCAGGATGGGGACGTTGGGTTTGTGCAGGGAGACAGGGGCAGACAAGGAAGGGGTTTCAGAACTCAGCAAAGCCCAGCAAGGCCAGGGGCATGGAAGGGGCAGGAACCAGGACCTTGGCTGCAGCCAGCCTCTGTGATCTTCTAGGAGGCCAAGGGCCCAGAGATGACTCAGCCCCCTGAGGACAGGACTCCTTCCGCGGCAGCTGACCCATCCTCAGCCCCAGCTGCAGCCCTGAAGGGGCTTCAGCCTCACAGATTCCTGCCTCAGCTTCACAGATTCCTGCCTCGGCCTCACCCCAACCCGAGGGCCCTCCACTCCTGTGACACAGGAGGAAACCAGGCAGAAGAGGGTGCTCCTCCTGGCTGGCCCAGTTGCACCTGGAGTCATAGAGGGAACTGGGCTGCAGGTGCAAGCCCTTCCCCTGTGTCCAGGGAGACCCTGCGGAGCTTGCACTGGGCCCCAAATGTAACTTCAGGAAAGGCAGAAAAGTGAGGCACAGGCAGAGCAGACTGGGAAAGCACACAGGCATCCAAAAACCCAGTCTGCCGTGGGTCACACACATGGGTCCTCAGCCTATTCATACCCTGGTCTGAAGCACCTGTTGAGATTTGCAGAGTGGACAGAGGCTGGACCATGGCCCTGAACTTGGGCCTCTGCTGGGTCCCATGGGCCCCACCTCTGCTCTTGTCACCTGGCCCCACTGCCCTGACTTATTCCTCCCCAGCCCGTGTCACTGTGGGAAGTTACAGTGTGGGCTTGCTTCTTGTGTCTGCCTACACGTGCCTTCAGCTCCCTCCCTGGGCTCCAGAGCCCGCCATGGGATGTCTGCATCTGCTGCTCTAGGGGTGATGGTGACTCAGTCCATGCTCCGTCAATGCCCACTGCATGGAATGAGAGCCCTGAGGTGCTACCTTTTCTGCTGCAGATTTCGGTTTCCCTCCCACTGCGGACCGTGGCTGAGATGGACAGTGGTTTTTGACCAGTAGAACCCTGGGTGCACCTAGCTGATGTGACAGGTCATTCATAGGAGGACTTGTCACAGAGAATGTGGCATTCCCAAATGAATGATGAGACAGACACAAAGTGGAGTATTACACCCCATGAAGCGACCTTAATTAAATAGAAAATTTTCTGTGGAAAAAGTCCTGTTCAGCACCACAAGAGCACCACAGTCCTGTGATGTGGAATCCTTCCACAGGTTGGCAGTGGTCCCTGGGTGGCAAGAGATCTCCATCCTTTCTTTATTGCTCTCTACACTTTCAAGTGTTTGCATGACAAGTGTTTATGTTAACCTTGGTGTATGCCACTTCCTCACTTCGTGGCTGCAAAAAAGACATCACTTCTTGTTAACGTTGACTTGTGGTACCCCAGGAGGGTCCTGTGCCCTTGGTCACTCATCTGCTCTCCAAGGTCCCCTTGTCCTGTGAGACAGAGCTGAGGCCACATGGTGTAAATACTTACTGCTGTGACTGATAGGAGTAAGGGCCAGGTGAGTCCAGCCCTGTTTCCTGCCAGCCTGGCAGCCTTCCTCCCTAAACAGCCCACACCTCCCTGCCTTCCCTGTCCACATCCATGGGCATGGCCAAGCCCCGCTCAGATGAACAGCTAACCTCACTGCAGACTGAGCGGCCTTTGCAGGGAACTGGGATGCAGAGCCATCCCCAGTGTTCACACACATTACACCACAGCACACACATACCACACACACATATACCACATCAAACACATACCACACCACACTGCACACACACCACACCACAGATACACCCACACCATACCACACACATATTACACCACAAACTATACCACACCACACATGCACACACCACATCACACACTATACCACACGCATATCACACCATACACACATATACACACCATACCACACACACTACACCATACACACAGATTACACTACACACATACAACACCATACACACGTGCATGTGTGCACACACACACCACACCACGCTCACCACACTATTCCCCACTCACAACTCTGAGCTTGTTCATCTGTAAGATCAATACTGACACATTTCCAGTCTTATTGAATCCCACCTACTGGATTGGTCTCAGACTGATGGCTGGCTAGGAAGCTGAGGTGGCGCTGGTGGGTGAGTTCCATAAATGAACAGACTTATACATTTGACGACATTTTTAAAAAGGTGTTCATGAAAGAACACAAAGATGAGTGAAAAAACAAACCACAAACTGAGAGAAGATATTTGTTACAAGAGATTCGTGTCTTGAATATGAGACCCCATCTTTTAAAAAGAAAGACCAGACAAGACAGAGGGAGGAAGAGAAGGAGGGAAGGAAAAGGAGGGAGGAAGGAAAGAAAAAGGAAAGGAAGGAAAAATTGCTCTCCCTCATGAGTAAACAAGAAAATGCAAATTAAATCTGAAACAAAATTTAATATTAATAATTATTATTATTACTGCCGTGTCTCACTAAATTGATTTCGTCACTCACTAAAGAAGCTGTAGTTTGAAAAGCAACTACATGTGCACATCTACAGTGGTATTGCAGCATCCCTGGGTCCACATGTCTTCAGTTTTACAAGGAACTATCGAGTAGTTTTCTAAGCAGCAGCCCTTCACATGCCCGCCTGCAGTGCAGAAGAGCCCCAGCTGCCCCACACCCTCACTAAACCCTGACGAGTGCACAGCAGAACCTCTTTGGAAATTTTAATTTGTATTTCCTTGTTTACTATTGAGAGAAAGTAAGTTTGCATTTCTTTTTTTTTTTTTTTCTTCTTTTTTTGAGTTGAAGTCTCACTCCTTTGTGCAGGCTGGAGTGCAGTGGCATGCTCATGCCCACCCCAGTGTCAGCCTGCTGGTCTCCAGCAATCCTTTGGCTTCAGCCTTCCAAGTAGCCAGAACTACAGGTGTGCACTACCACACCTGGCTAATTTTTTATTTATTGTAGAGACAAGATCTCGCCAAGTTGCCTGGGCTGGTCTCGAACCTGTAGACTCAGGCAGTCCACTCGTCTCGGCCTCCCAAAGTGCTGGGATTACTGACTGAGCCACTGAGCCCAGCCTGCATTTCTTTATGAGGCATTCCGACATCTCTTTTGTGACATTTGCATCTTATGTCCATCTTTTGATTGTATCATTTGATTTTTTTTTTTCTCTTTAATTTGTAGAAGCCCTTTATATATTCAGAACACTAATCTCCTGTAGCAAATATCTTCTCTCAGTGTGTGGCTTGTCATTTCACTTTTATCTTTGTGTCATCTTAGAACAGTTCTTTTTTAAAAAATGTAGCCAAATAGATTTATCTTTTTATTTAAAATACAAAACATCAGAAAGCACAGACTAAGGATAAGTACTGCTTTAGAACCATGGGTTTCAGTTGTTTGTGTGTGCACTGGGTCACCATGAAAAATGTATGATCAAAAAGTTTGGGTGACACTGTCCTAGAAAAACACTTGCAAGTGTGTATCTGGTGACATACACAAGAAGACTTATGAGATACAAACTGGAAACAACAAAGCGTACTCGCGGAATGGGCCACGTACAGAGGTGAAGATGGATGGCAGATATGCATCTGCCTACACTCAGATCCATTCCTTCTCTAGCATTTCCCACACCTACAAACTCCAGTCCTGGGCTCATTGTCCATTGATTGCCAGCGAGTTTCAGTCAATAGGGGATACCAGCAAGGGACCAGAAGATGGGAGGAAGAGAGGCACCGTGGTGTTTCTCCCATCTGTCTGCTTCAGCCAGTGGTTGTGTCTCCTCCCTGGTCCCAGTTCCCTGCTGGCAGTCTGCCATGGTTCCTGGCGGCAGCCCAGCTCCTGGCTCCAGTAATACCCCCTCCTCTCCTGCTCCCTTCAGCTCAAGGGACAGCAGTGGTTTCCTACGTTTGCTAATCTTTGGTCATCTCTCCACCCCTGCCTAATGTTTCAGCCCTTCCCAAGGCCTCATGTGTAGCCCCCACACTGAGTTTCCTGTGCTGAACTGTTCGGCAGGGATTCCATCTTCCTTACTGCATCCTGAGTGGTGCAAGGAACATGCATGGGCATGAATGGATGGCAGAAATGTATCACAGAGAGGATGTGGTAGAAGAGTACATGTAGCATGACTCCTACTTTATGGAGCTCATAAACAACACTCAGTAACACACGAGCATCCATGCATACAGGATACAACCATAATCAAATGCAGTGGAGAGAGACTCATGGGGAATGGACACATTCTACTTCCTGAGGCAAGTGAGGTAGCAGACATTTTGGGGGCTTACAGTTCAGGGCTCACCCCAAATGAACGCACTGCCAGCACCTCCTACTCTTTGCCTGAGGGCTTTCTTAGATGCATAAAGCTAGCCAGAGTACCCACAGCTTAAATACCCACCAGGTGAGCTAGCACTGAACCACAAGGTCTACCAGATGTCTCCAGCTTGGTCTACCAGATGTTTCCAGTATGGTCCCTAACCCCTGAGCTGTGGACCTGTGCCTGTTTGTGGCCTGTTAAGAGTTGGGCCACACAACAACAAGTGAGCAGTGGGCAAGCAGAGCTCCATCTACTGTCAGATCAGCAGAGGCATTAGATTCTCATAGAGCATGAGCCCTACTGTGAACTGTACATGCAAGGGATCTAGGTTGTGCACTCATTAGAATCTAATGCTCCCCCACAACCCCACTGTAGTCCATGGAAAACTTGTCTTCCTTGAAACCAGTTCCTGATGCCAAAAAGGTTGGGGACATCTAGTCTACCAGATAGCTCCAGCATGGTCTACCAGATGTCTGAACCATATCTGGGATTAGGTACCAGAGCCCAGGGTGGTTGCTTGTTTGATAAAATAACATATCCTTCTATGGCTGCTTCCCTTGGATTCCACTTCTCCACCCACCTCACCTATGTCTCTAGGGATCACATCCTTGTCCAGGGATACTTGTCTCAGATTTGGCTTCTGGACAGTGGTGTGTTTGGGATGATTTTTCTGTTGTTAGTCTTTAAACTGTGCATATATGTTATAAACACACTTTTAGATGCATGATGAATCATATAATAAGAGTAAATTAAAAATCTTAAGATCAGAACTACAAATGTAGATAAAATGATAAAATTGAATTCTCTTGGCAAGTTCTTAGCGAGGAAGGTGCCAACCAGACCAAGTGCCCCTCCTCTGCCCTTGGATGCTGTGAGGAGAACACAGGAGCACTTCTCGCCCTGTGACTCCTGGGGGCAGACCTGGGGGTGCAGCAAGGGGCTGCAAGGTGTCAAATCCAGGATGTGGAGAGGCCCTGGGTAGGGACTGAGCTGGAAAGGTGGTTGGCCCAGATGCCCATCCCACTTTTGACTGCATTCTGCAGCTCCATCCTGGCCGAGGGCCCCCCACTCCCAGCCTCTCCTCCCTCCCCTCCCCTCCCCTCTCCATTGTCCCCCTCCTTCCTCTGAGTCCTTGCCCTGCCTCCCCCATCTGCTTCCCCTTTTCCTGTTTTCTGTCCGGCCCTTCTCTTCTCTTCACCTCAACCTCCCTCTGGGGGATTCTGCAGATGAAGGAAAAGGAAAAGGAAAAGGGCAAACGCACCACCCAGCCCAGGGAGGGGAGCGGGTCGCTGACTTCCCTCTGCTGAGGCCCACAGGACGCCGGGCTGGGTAGGTCCCTCCAGCCGGTGGTGCTGTGGCCACTCGCTCAGGCTCCATCTGCCTTGTGATAGAAGAGTTCTTTAGATTTTGCCACCAAATCTTCTTGCTCTGCCTTAAAACCGAGCACAAGCCAGCACCTTCCAGCTCCTCCCAGCAGTGTAGCCTCTCTCTACACTGCTGACAAGTTGGTGCAAAGATCCCTGTAAAGTATGTCTCAGCACCTTCACTTTATTCACGGTTGAAGAAAAGGGAACAACCCAGGATACCAGCCAGCCCTGAGTCACATGCTGTGGGCTGTGGAGGAAATGGGGGGCCATGGGGCCCACCTGGGTGGCACTCTTTGGCAGTGTTCCCAAGGTCTGGGCTGAGTGGGCTGTGGGCAGAGCTCCTGTGTCCTGCCTTGCTGTCCCATATCAGGGCAAGGGCCCTCATGCTGGTGTACAGAGACACTGAGCCCTGATGACCAGACCTGCAGGGACTTGTGACACCCCATGTGGCACCTATTGGTTTTTAGGGGGGTGATCCTGTGAGAAAGAGATACAGGCTCACAGAATCCTTGTGTCAGGGGTTTTTCTCACCAGGAAGCCACTGGTGAAGGCACCCATCTCCCCAGGGTGGCCAGGTGGGGGCAGAGGTGGGGAAGATGCCCTCTGACCATAGAAGAGACATGGGAAGTGGAAGAAGAGCCTTCATGGGCACAGTCAGAAGTGGGAGGAGATGTCCTTGGGAATCCCCTAATAGATGGTGGATACCTTTCCCCTTGGGGACAGACAGGTCCAACTGCAAGCTTCAGGCTGCCCACACCTAGCATGTGTAGCCTTCCCACCACCTCAGGGCATGCATGGTAAGCTCGTCTGCAGATGCACCACTGTCCCTGCTTAGTGAGTATCTGTGGGCTCCTGTGGGTCCCTGAGGGGCAGAGCATGGGGGCTAACCTGGGTACTACAGTGGAAGTAAGGGCCATACCCTGCAGTCATGGGGTGAGTGTGCATCTCAAGTAGGTACAGATGTGTGCATGTGCCAGCATTGTGCATATGTGCCTGCATGTGTGCTTATGTGCTCCTGTGTACATGTGTACTCCTGTGTGCATATGTGCCTGTATGTGTGCCTCTGTACCCCTGTGTGCATGTGTGCACATGTGCCTGTGTGCATGTACCTTTGTGCATATGCACCTGTGTGTGTCCCTGTGTGCTGCTCCTTGTGCCTGCATATGCATGTGTGCTCCTGTGTGTGCATGTGCCTTTATGCACATAGGCCTGTGTGTGTGCCTGTGTGCTCCTGTGTGCACTTGTGTGCATGTGCCTGTGTTCTCTTGTGTGCATGTTTATGTGCTTGTGTGCTCCTGTGTGTATATGTGCCTGTGTATGGGCCTTTGTGCATGTGTGCCTGCACATGTGTGTGTCTGTGTGCTCCTGTACCTGTATGTGCATGTGTGCTCTTGTGCCTGTGTGTTTTCTGTTTTTCTCATATTAGCTATAAGCCTAAATGCCCTTTTCAATTCAGGCAGCCTTTTACCACACCTAGCAACACAAGAGTGCATTCCGGGCTGTGTGATGCTGTTCTGTTTTTGGGGAGTGGGAGGAGAACAAATTGGCAATATCTATTTGTAATCATAAAAATGTCACATTCTCTGACCCTATAGTCTCCTTTCTGGTACTAAATAGTAAGGAACTGGGTCAGAAGGCTCTGAAGTGGGCCTTCCGTGACCAACTGCAGGAAATCACTTGGGTCAATTAGGGCACATTAGCAAATGGGATAGAATCTGCTGAAATAAGACCTGTGAGGACATGCGGGGACCATTTTTTATGTTAAATAAAAAATAGCACAGTGGCGTTGCTAACACTGTAGAAGTATCTATGCTGATACACCAGAAGGGAGCAGGGAAACTGGGCACCTGCCCTCAGGAGCGCTGGTGTTTCCCTCTCCCTCCCTCTTTGCCTTGGGACTCAGTGCCCTGCCCTCTCCCGGCTCATCCCTGAACCTCTTCTCATAATGAGTAGTGGCGATATCTTTCAAGAAGTTATTTCTGGAATTTCAGCCATTCCTTGACAACTGTCTACTGATTCCACTGTATTTATACCACTGTGATAGGGAGTAAAAGAACAGAAAATGAATCTCCAGGAACGTGAAACCTGACCAGAGAGTTTCGTGCACAAACCCAAATTAGAATGCCCAGTGCTGTGGTCATGTATTAAGTAGGCAGGATGACCATGCAGCTTGTTGTCTAAACCAGAACAATTCTGAGAGCAGAGGGAGCATTTTACAAGTTAAATGGGAAAATATGGAGCCATCCCTGGGGCAATGCAGTCACACCTCTCAGCAGGCCCAGCCCCTCCCTACAAGACCTTCCTCACAGCAGGAGACCTGGGGTCCCAAGACATCTCCTCCTCACAGGCAAGACTGCCCCACCCTACCCTATGGCTCAGTGCTGGGTTCTCACTGGAATCAGTCTGCCTGGTGGAGCTTCACCCTGGGCCCATCAGCCCATCATAATAGGCCTAGGATGTGCCCCACTTCTCTCCATGCAGAATCACTGGAAGGACTGCTTTTAGGAGTACATATCCTAGGGATCCTCCCAAATCCATGAGAGCCAGAATCTGCAGACAGGCCCTGACTGTGTGGCTCTGATGATATTCCATCTGGGGAGCCACCACTGGGCAGGTTGGTGTGGGACTCCATGGAAGCCTAGCTTCTACACTGAGGGTACAGGGTAGGAGGCAGGCATTGATGTCACATGCCTTGGTGAATGTGCCTAGCACTGGGTCCACTGAACTCAGGAAACTGGAGCCAAGAAAGACTTGAGAGCCCGCCACCCTACCCTCCCTTTGGACAGACCAGCAGCCATGAGCCAGGTGGCCAGGCAGGTTGCCCCAGACACTCCCAGCTTCTGGATATTAGGCTCTGAGAACCACTGCCAAGGCTCTTGAGGGCAGGAAGTTAACTGGGATCTCAAAATGTCAAAATTGAGAGGCACAGCAGTATCACCTAGACCCATTTCACCTGTGCACTTGCCTTCTTTCTGCTACTGAAGAAGTGTGGTGCTCTCAACTCTATTGCACTTCCCTCATGATGAAGTACAGTTGATGGAGACAGTGCCCTCTGTTGTTTTGTTTTTTTTTTGCTGCTTTGTTAGTTTTTTGCTTTTTTGTTTGTTTGTTTGGTTTTGTTTTGAGACAGGGTCTCACTCCATAGCCCAGGCTGGAATGGAGTACAGTGGTGACATCACAGTGATCTTAGCTCGCTATAGCCTTGAACTCCAGGGCTCAAGCAATCTTGCCTCAGTCTCTCAAGTAGCTGGGACTACAGATGCACATCATCATGCATAGCTAATTTTTTAAAATTCTTTTTTGTCCAAATGGAGTCTCACTGTGTTGCTCAGGCTGGTCTTGAACTCCTGGCCTCAAGTGATCCTTCCACCTTGGTCTCCCAAAATGTTGGGATTATTGGCACGAGCCACTGCACCTGGCCCCAAAAGTTGTTTCTTCTAGGAATGTGAACTTACCATGGAACACCATGAAGGATTGAGAAGGATGCAAAGCTGGTTTATTTTCAGGTTCAATGACTGTTTACATTAAAACCCAAGTAATCTACAGACATATTATTATAGATAATAAGAATGTTTCATGATGCCACTAGAAAGAATTAATATACAAAATTCAGTTGGATTTCTGTACACTAACAGCAAATAGCCTCCTCAAAAATAAATAAGGGGGAAAATACATTTATAGTAGTATCACCAAATATCAAATATTTAAGAACAAATCTAGCAAAAAGGTGTTAAGACCTCTACAGTGAAAGTTACACAACTTTATTAAGATACATTTTAAAAAGACATACCTGGAGAGGTATACCATATTCACAGATAGGGACACATGTCATAAAGATTATAATTCTCCCCAAATCTATGTATAGACGCAATGCATTTCCAATCAAAATCCCAAAAAAGCATTTTATGAACCTTGAGGGAATCACTCTAAAATGCACATGAAGGAGTAAAAAACCAGGAATCGCTGGGATATTTCTGTAGATGGAGGGAAGGTTTCCCTAACGCATTCTGGGATTCCTATGAAATTACACCGACTGAAGTAACGTGAGGTTGTTGCCTGGATAGGCAAACAGGCACTGGGATTGGATAGAGAACCCAGGAACAGACTTGTGTGTGGGTGGAACAGACAGTGAGGCAGGTCAGTGGGGACAAGAGAAACCACTTGATTAATGGTTTAATTTATGAAAAACGTAGCTATGCATATGCAAAAAGATGAAAATAACTCACTCTCAATGGATTAAGGATTTGAATGTCCAAAACAAAACTGTAAATTGTAAGTAGAATATGTAAGTGGCTATTTTTTAGGGATTGGGGTTAGAAAAGATTCCATAAACACAGCTCTCGAAGGAGCAGAGGGCATAGTCAGAATGGATATTTTGTGGAGATTTTAAAGAGGAAGTGATTTACAAAGACCAGGGCAGGGCTTGAGAACTCAATACAAGATGTACAGCACCCTAGGGCTAGTGATACATTTACCAGAGAGAGACAGGGAGAGAGATGAGAAGGAGGAGGAGGAGGAGGAGAGAGAGGAGAGAGAAAGAGAAAGAGAGAAGAAGGAGAGAGAGAGGGAGAGGGGAAGAGAGAAGGAGGGGGCAAGACAGAGAAAGGAGAGAGAAAGGGAGAGGGAGAGGGAGAGAGAAAGAAAGACGAAGAAGGAGAGGGAGAGGGA
>NW_007249415.1:787162-818387 GCF_000164805.1 Carlito syrichta | reverse complement strand
GGAGGAAGGAGGCTCCAGAAAGTAAGCCTTATGAGAGCTGTAACCTCTGACCCACAGTGACCAGCAGGGGAGACCCAGGGGAATCTGTCCCCCAACCTCACCTGTGCCTCAACTCATCCTTGTCCTTTTGCTGGCCCTTCCCTGCAGATGAACCCCACAAAGCCAAAAAGCAGGGAGCCTCAGTGCAGGATACCTCCTGGTGGCCCTGGGGTACAGGGAGTACAGAAAGAGGGACAGGTCTGTAGAGAGAGCTGGAAGTCACTTGGGCCACCAGGCATAGGAAAGTGTCAAGGTGAAGAAATGTTGTCCCTTAAAGGACACATTTAAAACAAGCTAAAAGACAAACTGTAAACAAGAGGCTGTTTACAATACACATAACTGAGAGAGGCCAGTGTCAGGAACTCATGGAGAACAGCTGTTGTTCTAAGCAAGGATAGTCTTCTCCACAGAAGACAGGCGAGTGCAGGACCAGAAACATGTACGGTCCTGAGCTGGAGGGCACCAGCAGTGGGCGCAGGCAGGGAGGTCAAGGCAGGAGCACATGTGTGGGTGTCAAGGCCACGTGGAGAAAATGTAAGTATCTGATGACACCAAGAATCAGAGAGGATAAAGGACTAGGTGTCTCCTGCACACTGCAGGGCTGGAGGTGGGTTCGGGTAAATGGGTGCTACCACTTCGGGAAAGATGTTGACGTTTTGACCTCACAATTCCACCCCTAGGTGCATTCTTGTTCCATAATGGGGTGTGTGTGAGCGTGATCATTGCAGCGCCATTCGCGTGCACAGGAGCCGGAAGAGAGCTCTGAGAAATGCCTGTGTGATGTCCACAGGGTGAAACAGCACGCAACCATCAAGACTGTGGGACCATGGAGACTCGTAACCACAAGGAATCTTGGGAGCTACACTCCACATGGTAGAAGAATATGCTTAGGTCACGGGTGGAAGACCCCTTTCTGCAGAGTTGGAGACTTGAAGCAGCCACAGAAGGGATAGCAAGGGGGAGGCCCCACCCAAGACTTCCCTGGGGGAGTCAGGAATTTGAGAGGAGAGGACTGTATGGAGACCCAGAGGGCCAAGCTCCAGTTGGTGCCATATCATCCAAGATGACAAAGTCAGACACACACATGGACCTAGGGGAGAGGGCATCATGACTCAGGGTTGTCATGCATCTAGCCCACGGACCGAGGTAGGGAGCAGCAGCAGCCATGTGCCCCGTTTCCAGCCCACAGGCTTCCTCCCTGAGGGGCCCTGTGTTTAGATGAGGCCTTGGCTTCCTGCAGGCCACAAGGCCATGAGAGCAGTTTACAAGGGGTGGTTTTTGTGCTCCAGTGTGCACCACAACTTCCTCCCACCCTGGGCAGGCCTGCCTGTCTCAGCTGGACTGTCTGGGAAGGGCTACAGTGTCCAGAATAGCTTCCAAATTCCTCAGAGTGGAACAAAGACCTTTGGGGATGGGACGGATGTCCCTGAGCCTGAATTCCTGCTTTCAATCTGACCCCTGATTTGGGTGAGCATATGATTCTCCTTTTAGGACAGTGTCCCCCTTGGGGCCAATGGAGCCATTATTAGAGGGGATGCTCTAATGTAGACCAGGCCGGCCCAGCTGGCCCTCCAGCAGAGGCCGGGTGGCTTTCCCTCTTCTCCCAGGACTAGGGACAGTGTCCAGCAGACTCAGAGATGGCAGGAGGGGGTGGGAGCATCTGCCAGCCCCTGGCAGTGCCTGTAGCCAACCTTGTCATCATCCCAGGCTGAGGGTGAAGTCCACCTTGGCAGGTACCCAATGAATGGGCAAGAAGCCCATCCATTGGGTTTGTGGGGGCTCAGAAGTCCCAATGTTTCAAACATGTCCTGGACTCCTGAGAGTCATAACTTGCTGTGTAAACATTTCCTTTGGACCCATAAGTGGCTTTAACTTTCACTTCTTTCACTTCCCTTCATTCTCAGCTTGACTCTTGTAAGCAGAGTGTGATCTTTGCTGTAGAACCTTCTGGCATAGACAGGGTGCCCATGTATGCTGGAGGTGTCCCAAGGGCTGGAGTACCACGGGGCTGCCACTCTATGCTGGCCCTGGGGATGTTTGTGTTACAGTATACACAGGCATGCACATGCTCACTCACATGTCCACACACATGCATTCACTCGCAAACAAGACGACAGGGCATTGCCTTGTTCAGCAACCCCAGGATATGCACGTCTGGTGACTCATGTTTCCTTGCTCCACAGACATCCATGGAGTAAGTGCCCCTGGGTACTGACTTAGCATTACAGCTAACGTGAGCCAGTAGGCAAATGTGCAAATACAGAACCATGAATAATAAGGCTAGACTATGTTTTCCTTGAAGGAAAACTTAAAGAGATAGAAACAGCATCACAGGAAGGTGACAACATGTTTCTGCTATACCAGCAGGACCCCCTTACAGGAGGACCACGGGCCTGTTTGAGTTCCCCACTGCGGCCTCTGCCCACTTGGGGACTGCGCTGGGGGCACCTACTCTAATTACAGCGATCCTCAGGACAGGCTCTCCAGGGATCCAGCCCAAGACTCCGATTGTGTGGGGGAGGCTTTCTGGAGGAGGATCCTGGGCCAGTCGAGCCCATGCTGTCAGTTCTGAAGTCAACTTTCCACCTGTGTGAGACCTGAGTCAGCAGAGCTGAAGTCAAGCACAGCCAAGCACACTCGTGGGGCTTCCTGACACTGGAGTGACATGGTTAAAAGAAACATGCAGGCAAGATTTGTCATGGGATGACAGCCACTGTGCCCCTGGGGACAGCTAATTTTAAAGTAGCTGGGACTTTCTCAAGTCACATGACTCTCACGGGCTGTGCTAGCACAAAGTTAGCTCCAAGAGGCTAGAGAGTCAGGAACCTCAGAGAGCAGACCTGTGCGAATTTCTAGCTTCTTGCAAGGATTGAGCTGGTATTTAAGTCTTATTCCTGTCCTTAGTGTCTGTCACAATGTCCTTTACCTGTAGAATCCTTAATGGGCAGCAACTTAAAAACAAGGTCAAAATGTTAAGGTTCAAGCTCTTCCCTGAAGCAGTTCAGGCATGTGCCCCAGCACAGAGCAGGCGAGACATAGCGGGACAGAAGAGCCTGGCAAGTAACAGCTGATCAGGTGACCGTCCACACCACCTGCCTGGAGACCGTGCAGTCTCCCCAAGCCCCAGCTGGGAGTTCATGCTGAACGAGACCTGCCTGACCCCACTATGCCCGTTTCCATGACAGCCCCACATGGTGGGCTGCAGGCTGCCAGGATTCCTCACATAGCTCAGGGCTGGGGCGGAGGCTCCACTCGGTGCTCAGGTACAGCTTCTGCAGAACCCAGGCTCCTCTGAGATGCTCCTGTGAGTTTAAACTACTCCTGCCTCCCTTCACCCCCTGGGTTTTGGCTCCTTTCCTCCTTTCCACTGACTGGCAGGGTCATCCTCCATTCAATGTAGGATAAAATCTGGGTAAGATGGGCCATCTGAGGGAATGTCATGCAGAAAGCGACACTTGTCTGCATCTGAGTTAGTGTGGCTGGTCTGTAGGGTCATTGCTTACCTCAGCCCCCAGTCTGGGTGGAACTGGCCAGTACGTTTTTCCAGTCCCTAGCAAGGCCTTGCTGCTCACCACACTGCATGTGTGGCTCTGGAGAGGTGACCCAAGTGGGGGAGTCCGGTCACAGGTCCCTCCAGTGCTTCGTTTGAAGCCCTGTCCTTCACTGGGCCCTAAGGGAGGGGCAGGGAGGGCCAAGCTGTCCTCTTCCATCTAGACAGGCCCCCACCAAGGACACCTACCCACAAACATCCCTCACCCGTGGGGGGACCCTGTCTGCGGGCAGCACAAAGACAGGATCTCATCCGCTTCCTGCTTCCTCCTCCACCAGGGCTCCCTATTCATTAGGAAGAGGGTAACTCAGCTGGACAAATAGCCTGGTCTCTGCTCTGCTCTGCTTTTGCTCACTGTCTCTGTCTCTATCCACCTCTTTCTCCATCTCATCATCTCTGTCCCCCTCCATCTCCATCGCCCTCTTATCCTCTTCCCTGCTCCCTCTCACTGTCTCTGCCTCTATTCACCTCCTCCATCCTCCCATCTTTACCCCTTTCCTTCTCCAACCCCCTTCTACCCTCTGCCCTACTCTCTCTCACCACCTCTGTCTCTATCTACCTCCTCCATCTCAATATTTTCATTCCTCTCCATCTTTATCTTTATCTCCCCCTTATCCTCTGCTCCCTCTCACCATCCCTGTCTCTATCCACCTCCTTTTCCATCTCATCACCTCCATTCCCTCCATCTCCTTACCCCTTCTACCCTCTACCCTGCTCCCTCTTACCATCTCTATCTTTACTTACCTCCTCCATCTCATCATTTCCATCTTCTTCCATCTCCACCCTCACTTTGAATCACTGGTACCCATCTGTGCTGCTCTGGGACTTGATGCCTCCTGGGCTTATGCATCTTGGAGGGAGAGACACCTGTACTTCCTGATTCTATGTCCTTCCTCTGGTCTTAGATCCCTTCTCTGAACACCAAGCAAGGAGTTGCTGGAAATGTCTTCTGCTCACTCATTCCCTGGAACACCACAGCAGGCACATACATCGCTTGCTTAAGGCCCTTGCCATGGTGGACTCGGGTCAGGCTGCGTGACTGGAATCACCTTCCATGCTTTCCTCATCAGCTCAGGCTTGTGTTGCTGCTAATAGCTTATGTGACTGTGACACAGCATCCACAGCCTACGTTGTGACAAGGCTGGGACAAGTGGGCGAGAGGGCCCAAGACCAGGGTAATCACCCTGCTGGAGACCCATATGTATAGGTACATGCAGAAACACTGCCCCAGGCCTTGATGGCACTTTACACGACAGGTTCCCTGAGATGAGAAAGTACACACCTGGAGGTCACAGGACCAAACCCTGTGGTCACCATGGTGTGATGAAGGAAGGGTGGATGGCACAGAGAGATGATTCTTCTGCCTTGTCAGCCCCTGAGGGACTGACCCCTGCCATTTGGCCAGGGTTGGATTTTAGAACAATTCTTCCACAGGGGGCCTTTGTCACCTCTCATTTGGGGGTGAAGCTCTCTGGGCATGTGTCTTTCCTTTCTTGATGGAATTTTCTTGCCCATTTGCTACAAGGTGGTCACAGGTTTGCGACTCCTTCTTGTGTGAGTCTCCGGGTTAAATGGCTCATCAGCCTGTTTTTGCTTTCATGTGTTGGACCAGTTTACGGTCACGTTTGACTCCCTTGGGCACCTGATCATGGCTCTTAGGTAGCCCTAGCACACTCCCAGCATGAACTCCAGCCCCACCCAGGACCCACGCCAGCACTGAGCCCTGTGTGGTCTTGTCCTCTGCTCCTAACCTGGGTGCCCAGCATACCTGACACCGTGGGGGTCAGGCCTTCTAGAGCTACTTCCAGGCAGCTGGGGTGAGATCTGTTTGACAAGGACAGCTCAGGTGGCCTGGACACAGATGACATGACCCCTGAGAGGGTGGCCTAGACAAGGAGTTTGGGGAGGTGTTGGGGACCATGGAGAGCAGTGTCCTCCCCCTTCCAGTGTCTCATGT
The DNA here is from genome assembly GCF_000164805.1 of Carlito syrichta. Classification (NCBI taxonomy): domain Eukaryota; kingdom Metazoa; phylum Chordata; class Mammalia; order Primates; family Tarsiidae; genus Carlito; species Carlito syrichta. The sequence goes on along the minus strand of NW_007249415.1, from coordinate 812,841 downwards.
GAGCCAAGGCCAGCTGGCAACATGTCCTCTTCCCATTCCTGTGGGCATCCATGTCATTCTAGATCAAAATGCCATGCTCTGCCTAGCCCACTCCTGGTTTGCTGGCTGTCCCACCACTCCTGCTGTGGGTGTGCACTCCCAGTCGTGTACACACCCAGGCCTTACCTGTGTGCTGGGGACTCTGCCAGGATGGCAGAGATGGTGCCAAGGAGAGAGCCAGATGGGTGTGTCCGGTAGAGAGGGGAGCTAGAGGGAGGAGCATCAGGGCTCATAAGAACTTGGGGCCATGAGATCATAGGACAGTGCTGAAACAAATGGAAAGAGTTGGCTCTCTTGACTGCTTCCCTCCTTTCCTTGTTCCTGTCAAATGCTTTCCTTAGGATGCACGGTCTGGGTGCTCAGAAGAAAGCTATGTGAGGGGAGTTAGCTTGCTTCTCCAACATGACACTGCAGCCACAGAAAGTGAGGGAAGGCAAGTGTATGCATAGACATGTGAATAGGTGATAGAGAAATGGATAGATGATGAATGGGCGGATAGATAGATCATTCAATCAACAGATAAATGATGGGTGGGTGAATAGAAGATAGATAAATAGATAGATAGATGATGGGTAGGTAGATAGAAGCTAGATAGATGATCAGTACATAGAGACATGATGGATGAATGGATGGATAGATTATTGGGCGAGTGAATAGAAGATAAGTAGATATAGGTAGATAAACAGATAGATATAAAAAGTGAGAGAGATAATGGGATAGATGATATATAGATAGATGATGGGTGGGTAGATAGAAGCTAGATAGATGGGAAGATAGATGGATAGATAGTTAGATAGATGATGGATGGGTAGATAGATGAGTGGGTAGATAGATGATAGGTAGATAGATGATAGACAAATGAATGGATAGATAAACCATGGGTGAGTGATGGATAGAAGATCGACAGATATAAGGGAGTAGAGGGAGAGGCGGGGACAGATCGGGTCTGGATACTAGTAAGTGGCAGTGAAGTTTCTCTTCTGGGATAGGCATCATGAGCCTGACATTCAATGGTCTAAAGGATAGATATAGAAAGACAGAATGAAAGCAAATGGGTGGGGGGGTTGTTCAGAACAGCACTCACCGCTTAGGTGGAAGTGGGTGGCTGTGTTTGAGGCTCTGTTGAGGTTCAGCTATGGAGCAAGCCACCTGGCCTCCAACCTGGCCCTGGGCCCTGTGTTCTTGACCAACGCATTTAATCCCCTTATGCCTCAATTTCCTCACTTCCCTTAGGGAGCTGCTGGGAGTGAGGGAGAGAAAAGCGTCTAGGACCATGAAGACTGAGTGAGTATAGTTCCCAGAGACAGGAATGGCAGATGGCCAGCTGTAAGGGCAGTGGTGGGTGTCAGTTTGAGTCTGTTGGTCAGAGGATCTTGGGAAGGTACAGAGAAATTAAGTCAGCAACTGGACAGAGGGGCTCAGAAAAGAGGCAGGGTAAGCACCCCAGATGGGTAGGATGAGCCCTGGGGAACAGAAAACAACCCAGAAGAAGGAACAAACCCTCGGCACCAGGGAAGGAGATTCTGAGAAGGATTGCGATGCTGGGGAGGCAGGAAGAGCTTTTGTGGACTGGGTTCAGGGGCCATTGGGCCCTGGTGAGAGTTGTTCTGGGCGATGCTGAGAAGGGTCAGACCTTAAGCTGTGGCCTTCAAGATTGCAGAAATGGTGATCCCTGGGCTAAGGAGTTGATGAGGGAAATAGTATTTCCCCCTCATGCATCTGTCACCAAGGAAAGTTCTGGCAAGGAAAGTCTGGATACTAGTGTGCAATGTGATGCATCCTCCTGTTACCTGAGTGGCAGGGACTCACCTGGCTGCTTTGCCAAAGCTCTCTGGGTTAGCCTTAGAAGACGATGAGGTGGTGGGTGTCCTGGGGTAAGAGGAGGATTTGGAAGGAGTTTGGGGTCAGGAGCTGGCTCTGTGGAACCTCTTGGTCTCAGACCATGACTCCCTTGTCATGCAAAGAGAGGGCTCAGAGGGGCCAGACCCGACAGTGCTCCTGTTGTCTGTGTGTAGTGGGGTGGAAACGACAGAGAATTCTATAACTTAAACCCCAGTGTGCCCCAGGACTGGCCGAATGAACTGTAAACTTGTGTTATTAGTTAGGATTCCCCATGTGCTTCTGTTTAATTTTTCAGGAAGAGCCCGATTCCCCCCATTTGGTTTGTTTGTTTGTTAATGAAGATTATTTTTTCCTTTCAGGTCTTTGGAGGAAGAATAACAAAGAATCTGGGGCTTGCTCAAATTTTCTCCTGCACAGTGGTGTCAAAGGAGGCTTTCCTCTGTCATCTCAGTGTGCAAAGTCCTTTGTATACTTTCCTGGAATGTGTCTTTTATTTTGTAACAAAGCAAATGTCTTAATGTTTGTTTTTCTTTAACAAATAAATATCAGCTCCAACAAATGTCAGAGAAAGTCTACAATAACAAACCCAAGTATCTGTGATTAATGGAGAGGGAAAATGATCCTCCCCACAAATAGATCTCAAAGATGACATTTTTAAAGGGAAGTCATGAAACGTATGATTGTTTCTCCTCATCGTGGATCCTTCCAGAACCTGGACACATTTCTGTATTTTGGAGTGATTGAGTTTTTTCTCTGTCCTGGGGAGAGCCCCTCCTTCCTGAAGATTTTTTTATCTGCTGCTCCCCGCCAGTAAAGTAAGGGGCTGGACTCTGATGATGGCAGAAATCCTCCTCCTCTAAACTCCACAGAAGGGCTCTGCATGGAGCCAGTACCTGATGTCACATCTGTGTTTTTAAAAACCAAGACCATCTTGTTGATTTCCCCCAGGAGACTTGGGGCATTAGCTGACCCTGGCAACACTGTGGGGTAGAGGTGGCCCTCCCAAGTAAGCCCCATCAGAGCAAGGGAATCAGGGTCTTTATACACCATCTGTTCCCCTGTTAACTCATGTAGGGGAGAAAAATCTTGTTCTCTAACCTCTTAGATTATGTCTCTGAGGCCTGCAAATTAAACTGACAAAAGATAGAGTGAGAGCAAGAAAGGAATATAGATTTAATTCAAAGTGTATGTGTGTGGAAGCTTTGCAGGCAAGAAGTGAAAGTCCGAAGAAGTGGTTAGACATAGGGAGTTATATACCATTTTAATAAAGGAGAAGTGACTGGGCAAAGGAAAAAGGAAATTTGGGATCCTAGGAGCAGTAGATTGTGGGAGGTGACTAGGAAATGTGTGACAGATAAGCATTGCATAATAAATTTCTTATGTAGATTATATAGTCATCTTCCTCTGCCTGGTACTGGAAAGAGGAACATGTCTACACAGAGACATGCATGTCCTACATTTAGTCAAAAAGGGGTGGGCATAGAGTTATTCTTGGGTCTTTGGCATCTCAGTTGCCTTCAGTTCAGAATAATCCTTATGCCAAAGTGGCATATTTGGGGATGGCATATTATGATGCCCTTTAGGGGAATAGTACAGACACCAATGAGCCCAGTAGCTGGGGCTCTGAGGGCCTGAATGGGTCCCACAGTCTCCATCAGAAAGGCCTTCTAATGGATGGTCCTCAACCTCAGAAACTGTAGGTGGGAATGCATCTCAGCGAAGGCCCCACTATCCTCCCTCAAAACTGGCATCCAAAATCTGCCAATACCAGTTAAATCTGGTTCATCATCAAAAGGTTTCTTCAAGGAAAACATATGCCTGCACAAGACTGAAGTTGACCCTTTGCTAAAGAAGCTGTGATTGCTGGTGTGATCTCATGTGCCTTCCCTCCAGTGCAGCCAGCTTCCTCAAGGCCAGCTTTCCACTCTCATTCCATGATGTCCCAAAAATGCTGCACAGGCCTCTGAGGTCTGGTGTTTTATGGCAACTGTGGGGAAGCTCCCACAGGAACTCAGCCAAGGTTCCGTGAATGAGACTTGCCCATCCCTTTCTGTCCGGTTACTGCAGAAGTCCCTACCTGGTAAAGAGCAGATCTTGCTGGGAGTCAGCACTGAGCCACCCCTGGAGATGCTGACTGGCAGATGGGCCAGCCCTCAGGGCCTTGTGATTGGCTGGATGGTATCCTGGGCAGGGCTTGCCTGTTCCTGTATCTGCTGGGGGCTTGTCCAAGTCACAGAGGGAAGTGTCTCACAGTGGCCACAGGGCCTTCTGGAGAGCAGAAAGACCACCAGCTGCCAAGAGGATGTGGCGCCAGGGCACTAGCCACCTCCAGGCCCATCCCCAGACACTCATTCATCTTCAGGGCTTCAATTCTCTCCTCCCTCTCTCCTCTCTTTGAGGTGGCCTACAGTGGCCTCTACACTTACCACCCTTTAAAAGCTCTGGTCTTCGGGTTTTTCATCCAAAACACTCAGAAGATTGCTCACAGGGGAGGGTGGCCCCCCAAGGCAGAGCCCCTCACTGGGAACCAGCCCCCTGTGATGGCAGAGACAGGGCTCCCTCCTCTACCCCACCCCACCTCCAGTGCCTCTGCCTTTCCCCTCTCCATGGATGGCCCTGCATCCCCTCTCCCGAGAAAAGTCAGAGAGGCACTTCCATGGTTCCACAACCTGCACCCTGCCACTCCAAGTGGTTGCTGGTCTCTGGGTGGGGCTCATCCCCTCCTTCCTGTCCTAGCCCCACCCACTCTAACCTCACTGGATACCAGGTATTCTTCTGCCCTACTTTCTCTCATCCTCTCTCCCTTAAACCACAGCTATCAGTCTCCCACCCCACCCACAGCCAACATCCTTGTTGAACAAGTCACCTACCAGTCTCCTCTTTCCCCATCAGCTGATTTCCCACTGTCCATCCTTGACATGAGCCTCCCTGGATCTTGCGGTTTCTCGGACCTCACCCACCCTCTACTTGCTGGACTCCCTTGAGCCCTTCCTTCATCTAGTGACTCCAGTGGGGAGGATCTTGCAGTCAAACTCAGCTCTGAGGGCTCCCAGCACTGTTCTAGCTCAGATGGAAGCCAGAAACTCAGATGTGTGGAGGTCCAGGGGATCTCTACTATACCTGCTGACCCAGATCAGAGCTTACTATGCCCTCAAACATCTGGGTTCATGAGATCCTTCCATCTCAACCTCCCAAGTAGATAGAACTAGAAGCATGCATCTCCATGCCTGGCTAACATTTTTACTTTTTGTTGTGACAGGGTCTCACTATGTTGTCCAGGCTGATCTCAAACTCTTGCCCTTAAGCATTCCTCCTGCTTTGGCCTCCCAAAGTGCTGAGATTATAGGCATGAGCTGCCATACTCGGCAAGGTCAGATTTATATTGATGCTGTCTTAGTCATAAAAACCACAGCTGCATGGAGTCCTAATGGAGTGATTCTCCTTAGCATCTTCCCATTCACTCAGTTGTTAGACTCATGGGCATATAAGCTCAAGGTACTCCACAGTCAGCCAGTACTGTAAACCATATATGATAGTATACTTAATTGATACAGAAATGTTATAGGTTAAACATTCCACAGCAAACAAAGTAACATTGAACATCAAGAGAAATGGGGATGGGAAAAAGGGTTAATGGGCCAGTCCAGGGGGACTAAGTAAACAGAAGGAATTGTCCTAGCCTGGCACAGGCAACATGTCAATATATCTTGTAGGGAAGAGCCTTTGATGTGGGCAAAGCCATGGGCAACAGATGCTGTCACAATGACAGCAAGACAGCTGTTCTGAGCTGGTGATGTCCCTTCATTTTATGGTCACAGAGTCCTCTGATGAGGACTGATAGTGAAGGGTGTGCTAGGTTATGTCCTTACCTGATTGGATGTGGTCTTTATTGATTAGGAGAAAAATCTAGTCCTTGTTGGCATGATGCCTTTTGAAATGCAAGATGGTATCACCCATGTCAAGGATGCTATATATAAGTGGCCTGGGTCTAGTCTATCCAAATGAGCATTAAGTATCCATGTCATTTACCCCTGACACCCCATGTCATTCACCCCTGACTTCTGAACAGGCAGGGGTAGATGGGCCTCTCACTGCCAGTGAGTCTGGTGTCTTTGCTAAAGTGACAGCCCACACTCCCCTCCCACCTTTGCTGTATTACTTGGGGTTCTCTGCATCTGACCCGGCCCAGCCATGTGGCTCTCTTTGGTCAAAGGGGTATCCAGGCTCAGGCTTCAGAAGTGAGAATATGTGGCTGAATTTGTTCCCTTTGGTGCCTCTGTCACCACTGTTATACCACACATGGGCTAGTCTGATGGAGGAGGGTTTTAAAGGTAGCATGTGCGACAGTGCTGAATCACCAGCTAGCCAAACCCAGTGTGTGAGCATGCCCAGCCCAGTTCAAGGCAGATATAGAGAAAAACATACCCATACATATCACAGTCAGACTGCTAAAAAGCAAAGACAAAAAGAAAACCTTCAGGGAAAAAAGATAACTTTCAAAGGAAAACAAAACTTACAGTTAACTTTACTAAGTAAACAATGGAAACCAGAAGACAATGGAATGAGATCATTAAAAATTTCAGAAGAAATGACAGATGTCTCTTGGTAACCAAGGGGAACTGGTTCCATGACGCCCCACAGATACCAAAATCCACAGATGCTCAAGCTTATACTATGCTTATATAAAATGGCATAGTATTTGCATTAACCTACACACACATCCCCATATTATTTATTTAGTTAGTTTTAGAGACAGGTCTCTGTCATTAGGCTGGAATGCAGTGGTGAAGTCTTGGCTCACTGCAGCCTCAACATCCTTGGTTCAACTGATCCTCCTATCTTAGCCTCTTGAGTAGCTGGGACTATAGGCACTACTACCCTGGATTATTTACTTCTTTATTTTTTATAATCCCTTTTGTAGAGATGGAATCTTTGTTGCCCTAGCCTGTCTCAAACTCCTGGTCTCAAGCAATCCTCTTGCCTCAGCCTCCCAAAGTGCTAAGATTACAGGTGTAGGCCGCCATGCCAAACCCCTCCTACATACTTTAAGTAATCTTTATCTACCACAGGCAAGAAAATAGAATTAAAGAGCTCAAAGGTCCGGGCATTGTCTTGGGAGAGAGAAAATACTAACTTCTTTTAGACTCTTAAAAGTCAAAGATGTAATGTGTAATTTCTAAAGTAACCACTGATAGAACAATAAAAGAATGTATAAGAAGCAAGCTAATAGTGGGGAGTAAAAAATAATAAAAAGATAGTTGATAAAAAATAGGACAGTGAAGGAGAGAAAAAACATAAAACAAGGGAAAACATAAAAAACATTAAAAAAGGGAAAATAGAAAATTGACTGCAAGATGATAGTTGTAACCCCAAATATTTTGGGGAAATGTCATTAATGACAATTACTCAAAGTTAAATATTGTCAGACTGGACAATTAAAAAAGCAAGATTCAATAACATTCTGTTGATAGGGGATACATCTAAAAATACACAGAGAAGTTGAAAGTAAAGGAATGCATAAATATGCCATTTGAACACTAGTCAAAGGAAAGCTGGTACTGTCACACAGATATCAAAGTGACTGACGGATCACAAAAGTGACTCTGCAGAAAAAGAAAGGCTTTTCAATAAACAGCACTGAGTCGACTGGAAATCTGTCCAGGGGAAAGAGAACACTCAATCTCTATGCCACATCATTCTAAAGTATCAGCTCCAGATAGACTGTTGCTCAAAAGGTGAAAGGTAAAGGAATAAAGATGTTGGAATATGACATAAGAAAATATATAAACATGATATCTTTTTTTTTTTTTTGAGTTGAGGATTTACTTTGCCGATCATGCTACAGTGCAGTGGCATCACCATGGCTCACTATAGCCTCAACTTCCTGGGCTCAGGCAATCCTTCTGCCTCAGTCTCCTGATTAGCTGGGACTACAGGCATGCACTATCACACCTGGCTATTTTTTTTTACTTTTTGTAGAGACAAGATCTTGCTATGTTGCCCAGGCCGATTTCAAACTCCCGGGCTCAAGCAATCCTCCTGCCTTGGCCTCCCAAAGTGCTGGGATAACAGGCCTGGGCCCCTGTGCCTGGGCTGATTATGATATCTTGATGGTAGAAGGTGTTATAGTGTGTGTCATTGCACAGGATTATCTAAGACTTTGTATAGACCGTATGAAGAACCCTTACAGATCAATAAGATTAAAGTAAACACCCCAGCAGACGCACAGGTGCGAACTGAAATGTGCCACATAAGGGATACCCACTAGATACAGGGGAAGTACTCAGCCCTGTGAATCATCTGAGATTGTCAATTAACAGGGTACCATCCTACCAGAAAGGCTGACATTAAAAAGATTGACAACCCCGGGGTAGAACAGGAGGAATTGTGCTGTTACACAGGGTTGGTGGAGGCAGAGTCCTGCTGCTTTGAAAACCTAGTTCCCATCCATTTGAGCTTAACGTTCTCACCCCTACAACCCAGTTGTTTCACATCTTGACGTGTATCCTGGGTAGGAAATACCTGTTCATGTTCACCCAATGACATGCACAAGATCCTCTATAGCAGCACTATTCAGAAAACCCTGAACTAGAGAGAACCCTAATGGCCACCGATAGCAGCATGGTCATGGTACACAACAGAATGCTATGTGGCAATGAAGCACATTAACTATGGCCACTCGCAGCAATGTGACTTCATCTCACAGACACAGAGAACACTGTAGGGGCTGCTCTCTTTCCCAGGTTCCCAGGTGTGGAGTCAGCACCAGGAGGAAGAGTGTCCTCGACACTGTGCCCAGTGGCCTTAACCCCTGCAACACAGTAACCCTAAATCTGGGAGGGCATGTGCATAATATTTACCTATTCCAAAGAAGTCACATGGAGGTCCAGCAGGGAAAGACATTGATTTATCAGAACTTATGGGAGGTACAGATGGTGGCTGGTAGATGAAGAATTTGCACCTCAGGACAGTACAGTAAGCAGTTTTATAATCAAAGCAAGTAAATCACTCAAATTCCTATATGGTGTTTACAATTACACTGATTAAGTGTGATGCCTACGTTATCTTCAACTTTGCTTGGTCACCTGTACCCCATGGTTCATAACTGGGAACATGCATCTCCTTCAGAGACCAGCCAGCAGCTCCTCTCTGAGGGAGGGTGCAGGGAGAAGCCAGGTATAGGGGAACGCAGTCCATGTCCAGACAATACCTCACACCCCCTTCCCTGGCCGACCCCAGCCTGACCTCCGTGGCCTCTGCTGGGTCCACCAACTTTTTCTATTTCTGCATTGGGTGCTCCTGAGAGCAGTCATCACACCTCTGTCTATCTGATGAGCCATTCTGTCCCATGCTCAGCACACAGTGGGAGCTTGGCAAGTGTTTGTTGAGTAAATTAGGAAGGGATGTGAGCCAGAAACATCGAGACCAGAGTTCCTCCCCGCCGGTGAGTAACTCCCGGGGCTTGCTGAGTCATATGCTCCTTTTGCTGGGATGTATTTTTAATTGTATGTTCTGAACAGATGGAAGTTTCTTGGCTTCCGGGAGTGAAACTGTGGGTATTTGGTACATGCATCCAGAGAGAAGTGACTGGAATGTGACTCACACAGACCATTTGAACTCTGATGGGGTAAACAGACTTCAATTTCTGCCTGGTTCAGACCAAAGGAAGTGGGAGCTCAAGCGTGAACAGTGAGGCAGAGGTGGCCAAGGTCCGGGTGGCTGCTTCAAACATCTTCCCACAGTATGTGATCCATGGCACCAGTGTCCCTGGAGTATCCTAGGGAGACAGGCTGATAAAACAACCCAGCCCACATCCCATTTCCAACCAGCCAGATGTGTTCTGGGGAGTCTGCTCCCAGGGAGGTCAAGCTGGCCCCAGCTCTAGGGTAGAAAAGAGTAGGGAGAGAGGGAGAAACCTTGATGGAGAAGGGCAGTGTGGGCACTCAGTCTGGCCATGCAGCCATACCTCAGGAGGCCTGGGGCTGCAGGGAAATGCAAAGTCTTGGTTAGAATCATCTGGGAAGCCGGGCTTGGTGGCTCAGCCTGTAATCCCGCGCCTTGGGAGGCTGAGGTGAGTGGATTGCCTGAGCCCGTGGGTTCGAGGCCCGCCTGGGCAACTTGGTGAGACTTCATCTCTACAATAAATCAAAAACTTAGCTGGGCATGGTAGCACGCTCCTGTAGTTCCAGCTACTTGGAAGGCTGAGGCAGAAGGATCACCTGAGCCCAGCAGGTCGAGGCTGCGATGGCCGGGAGTGGCCACTGCACTCCAGCTGGGTGACAGAGTGAGACTCCAACTCAAAAAAAAAAAAAATCATCTGGGGTGTGTGCTGGAGCTGCATATGAGAACAGAGGAATGTTTGAGAAGGGAGTGAAGGGTGTAGACCCCTAAAGTGTTCTTCAAGAGGCACCAGTGAAGCTGGGATTTGCTCTGGGGTATTGTTTACAGGCTGGGCCACATGGTGCCAAGGACCAACTGCAATTTATCAGCGAGACACAGGAGGTGACCGGGACTGACATGTGTTGCAGTGTGAATAGTCAGGGTTGCTTCTCCTCCTTGAAACATGAGGAGGCAGCGGTTGCAGCCCGTTGATGTCAGGGGCTTTATGGGAAAGGACAACGGTGAATGAATGATGCTCTGGGAAGGAAATGCTAATGAGAGTCATCAATGCCTCTGTGACACAGCTGCTGGGCTGTACTCCTGCCCCCAGGTTCCCTGGGGTCCTATAAGTCCAATGGAAGTGCATGATAAGCACTATGACAAGGTGTTTTCCAACATGGTGCAGAGCCCTTTCCTGGAAGCTAAGGCCACTGTGGAGCTAGAGCAAGGAGACTTTGCTCAGCTCTCTTCTCTCAAGGAGCCAGTGGCAGGGCCACAGGGAACAGCTGAGGTGTTCCCCTGTCAGAGTCGGTACATGGCGAAAGGAGGAGGGACCTCTGGGTTACAGTCCTGCAGGAGCACACAGTTGACCCCAGGTCATAGAGGAGAAGGAGCAGGCCAGTACAGCTCTCCTACCCCAGAGGACAAGCCCCATCAGGCTGCAGGAGGAGTCTGGAGAAGCAGAGGAGGAAAAACCAACTGAGCTACAGGTGGTGCTTGCCCCAGGTGGGGTCCTGGAGAGAAGAGAAACCAGAATTCACCCATGTTCACACATGTGTTCTTGGAGAGCGTGGCATGCTCCCAAGGCCTGGGAGGGGCAGGTGGCAGGAGCAGAGACAGCTCTGCCACTGCTCAACTGACCTGTCAGGGCCACCTCCATGGAATTAACCCATTGCCACTGCCCTATTAAGTGCCTTCAGATGAGCTCATGTGGCACCTGTGACCAGGAGGGAGGAGGCCATCCCTAACTGTAGTCACGGAATCTGATTCTACTTGAGCTTCGATGCACAGTGAGTGTGCTAGACAAGTTGGGGACCAGGAGAGGTGCTGCTTTTCTATTCTTTTCATCACAAGTGACTTTGAGTGAGTTTCCATGGGATTCTTAGAGTGAAAAGTCTGAGAAGATCACCATCAATTCGAGTCAACTTCTGCATTTATGAGCTGGTCTCTTCCAGTGACACTGAAGTATTTGTTCCCCATGTCACCCTGTGCTGGCTTTCTCTTTTCTGTGACTTGGCTAAATGAGAAAGACCAAGGAACGGGTTGCTGGGATGAAAGGAGCACGGCATCACAGTTCCGTGTCCTTTCTGCCTGATCCCTCCTGGGCCTTGGCGTTAGCACAGCCATGTGACGGTGCCAGTAATGTGGGCCCCGGACCCTCTGAAACTCAAGATCTGCAGTATCAGGCTTGTGCATGTTAATGCTGGCAGCTGCTTTTGAGGAGGTGAAGGAAGGGCCTGGCCCTGGACAACCTTCCCACTGATAAAGACAACCCCCGAGGTGGTGGGCCAATCAGATGTTAAGAGGCCTTCAGATGTGTTTCTACCATGATGTGGGACAGAGGGAGGAAAAGTCAGGCTCCCTCCACCAGCCCCTAGTCTCCCCATTACCTCGCTGGTCCATGGGGGCCAGCCTGGGGCTGGGGTTGGAGGGGAGCAGATGCACAGGGGAGAGGCACTAGAGGTTGGAGAAAAGAGGTCAGAGGCAGCTGGCAGTCCTCCAGGCTCGGAGGCAGGTCAGTGGGGCCTGAGAAAGGAGTGGTTGAGGAGGTGACTCAGGCTGGCCAGTGGGGGAGGGACATAGCTCAGGCCCTTCCTGCAGGGGACAGTGGGACTGGGCCCATAAGTGGGTCCTTCTGACCCTGGAGGCTGAGACCCAGCCTGGCTCCCAGCCCAGATCCTAGTTCTTGGGAATCCCTCGCCCACTGAAAGAGCTGCAAAACCCCTGGGGGCTTCTGCCCACAGAGTCACTTCAGAGAGTACAGCACGGTGCTTCCTCCCAGAGAGGGTCACCCCACGCTACACCCTGACCAGCCTTTCATCCCAGACATTGGCACATGTTGTGTGTGTACATGTGCGTGTGACTGCATGCATGTAATGTGTGGACATGTGTTTGTGTATGTGTGTGAGTATGTGTGCATGGACACGTGTGTGTGCATGGAGCGTGAAGTGTGTGAAGCTCATTACTCCACTGCTGGCTCCCATGGCTGTGGAGTGGCCCCTCTGCCTCTGGCTGTGAGCAGGAAACTTTGCTCTTGGGGATCCTCCTCCCCATCTTCTGTCCTTCCCAGCACTCACCCATGACCATCATACATAGTCTCTGGTATCTTAGAGAGGGAAGAAGTAGGGGGCCCCTGGAGAGAGCCGTCCTAGGGGAGCCTGTGAGGAGGAGGGATTGGGGCGTGTCTAGGCACAACTGGGGTTGCTGGGGTTGCTGGGCTGCATGGTGGGTCAAGGAAGGAGACTGAGGGGCATCTGGAGCTGCGGCAGGGTGACCAGGCATCCTGGTGAGCCTGGACTGTCTGACCCACTCTGGACACGTTAGCCCAAACTGCCGACTCACTGTGCATTGAATGAAGACCACTTGGGCAGAAAGAGGAAATTCATGTCCTCAGTGATGAAGAGGCACAGGGAAAAATCCCTGTCCCTGGGGGCCTGTGATTTGCCCAGGGCATGGAATGTGAGCTGAACTGACTCGTGCTGCAAGGGAGGAAGGAGGCGCAGCTGCCCACAGGACTGGAAATCCCAACCGTGGGTGTGACTTCGACTGCCAGGAGCAAGCACAGTCAACATGGCAAGTGGCTCAGACAAAGCAGATGACCCTTCCTGGGTGAGGATGAAGCCTGGCCGGGGAAGACACGAGCCTGGGATTGAAGAATGATTTAACGCAGAGCTGCTCACAAGTTTCCAGAAAGTGGCAAGGACAGGTGCAAGTACCCAGACTGGAGTCAGCAGCTACCTGGGCTCCAGGGGGTGGAGGGGCAGGGGGAGGGGTATGCCTTGAGCCTACTGTCCCCCTCAAATCCATCTCCCACCAGGGATCTAAGTTGGGGACATATAACAGCACCAAATCTTTTCCTAACCCAGAAAGCTTCTCCAGAAAGGCAGAATAACACAACATCAAACCAGAGTGTGGTGTGAACCATGGGCAACCACTGAAGACATTGCAAAGCCAGAAAGAAATCTCCCTCTTCCTTATGGCTGAGGAGACAGCCCCACTCTTGAGGTCGCCCTGCAGCTTGGCAAGTGAGCTCATTTCCTCCCAGGTGTCACCTCAGTTAGGCATGGAGGGAAATATATGACAAAAATAGTCACAGTTCAGAGATAGTGCTGGGTTAAAGGGCACCCCGGGGACCATCCATAAAATTAAATAAAATCTCCCAGAATTCAGATAGCAGGATGGTTTTGGGGGGCAAGTGGCTAAGAACTTGGGACCAAGCCTTGTAGGGCAGGCGTCTCACCGAGGCTACACCAGGTATTGGGGACTTTGGGTACCAGCTTCACCTCCTGCCAACACACCCTGAGTCTTGCTAAGTGTTTCTTTGCTGTCAGTGAGCCATTGAGAGGAGCCTTTTCAGTGTGACTGGGCTGTCTGGCCACTTGGCCTGTGGTCAGCCTTCTCACTCAGGCTCCTTGTAGATGACAAGGGCTGCAGAGGGACAGCTGAGACAACAGGGAGGCCAAGGTCACCGAGGACCTGAATGCTGGGGCTGGCTGCATCCAGCCCCCTGGATAGAAGGCCCAGCAGGTAGCATCATGGCTATCAGAAGGTTGAGCTTGGAGTAGGGTGGGTCCAGGTCAGGGGCCAGGCTGCACAGCTTACCCACTGCTTTGGGGAGAAGGCACTCTCTCTGCAGGCAGACTTCGGACTTGGCTTTGGGGATTCCAGCCTGAGAGGGCAGTTGTGTGTGTGTCCTGGGCCACTATGGAGTTGCCCATGTGGACTGCGGCCACCTGGTCCATGCACCTTATGGGGCTGTTAAGAGAGCTGACCTCTATCCCTTGGCTGGGGAGAAGCTGGAGGAATCTGCCTGCCTCTCCTTTCTCAGGGCGAGGTGTGATCGGGTCAGCCACCCACTCATTCTCTAATTGCAGGGAGCATCCCCAGAGTGCCCTTCCCTTGGCTTCCTGGACTAAGCACCTCAGTTTCTCTGTCATGAGCACCCAGTGACCAAGGTCTCTTCCATGGCCTCCATGCAGGTCCCTGAGATCGTTCTGAAACCAGCTTCCTTGAAGAGAACGAGACCCATCTTAGCAGTGGACACACCAGCCCCCAGGGACACACTGGACACACCCCTCTCAGCCTCTGACATACCAGGGGCCCTATCCTACCCCTGACAGGAAGCTCCAGCACTGACCCTGTGTCTCACCCCCGCTCTGCTTCTGGCAAGGCCCCTAGAGCTGTAACCTCCTCATTCCTTACTCTGCAGACCTCAACATTATTATATCTGCAGAGCTGGGTTTTCTCTTATGGCATTTTTTCCTTTGTAACGTCTTTTCAATTCTCCTGAAATGATTTCCTTTCAATGTTTCTATTAGTCTCCTACTGCTGCTGTAACAAATGACCATAAATTTAGTGGTTTAAAATAACACAGATTCCTTATCTTCTGGTTCTGAAGGCCAGAAGTTCCACCAGGACTTTCCAGGTTGCAATCAGGGCATGGACAAGGCTGGGCCACCCCTCCCTATTCCTTTGGCCAGTTCCCAACTTTGACCTTCCTTCCATCTCTGTCCCATTGTCCTCTCTTCTCTGACCCTCTGCCTCCTTCCTGCAAGGGCCTGGTGATTACAAGTGGTTAATCCAGGATAATCTCCGATCTTGAAGTCCTCGTCTTACACTCATCTACAGAGTCCATCGTGCTGGGTGAGGCCCCAGAGTCCCATATTCCAGGAATGAGGGCTTGGACACCTTCAGGGGACTGCTTCACACAATGTGCTAATGCAACTAAGGGGTGGTTTTGTGTTTTCCCCTAACCCCCAGAACCTGTGGCCATTCTTCTCTTTTGAGATGCCCCCTTCTCTCTCTGGGGGAGGCGGCAGTCCCAGGGAGGAGGGCGGTGGGGGCTACACCTGAGGTTTCCATAGGGCAGGGCATGTGGAGGCAGGAACTGGAACCTGTGTCCTGGGGAGGTTGGAGGAGAGTGTGCCATGAGTGAAGACCATAAGGCCCAGTTGGATTCACCAACATGGTGATTCACCCTTGCTCCAGAAGCCCCATTCTTGGTTATCGGGCAATGAATGAATGAGTGGTTGGTCTGGTCCCAGTCAGATGTCCTCAGGCTGTGATGACAGTTAGATGGAGCCATGAGGCCACACTTGCTTGTCCTGATAAACCATGTAGCCAAGCACCACTTTAAATGGGTGAAGAGTTCTTTGGGAATTGCCTCCCTGGTACGGGGAGTGCTTTGTCAATGCAGCCTCTTTTCATCTGCTCAGTGGCTTCTTGCTCTCAGGTCTCTTGGAAATGGTTTCTCCCTATTGGGGACCCTGGCCCCGCCTAGAGTATCCCTTGTCCCTTTTCCTTTCAGACCCATGCCAGTGCCATGTTTTTCTTATGTCCTTGTCACCCACAAGAACCTCAGGAACAGAAGGCCCAGGAAGCCTGTGGCATCTGTCTGGTTGCCCTGAGCTCACACAGACTGTGATTGAGGAACCAGGGAGTGGCCATTATTCTAGTGCCTAAGGCTTACAATACAGCTTGAAAATTCACTTGCATTTGGCCACACACATTGCAAATTGCCTGTCCTAACTGTTGCTGTGGATTGCAGTTGTGAATAGGATCTGTTACGATCCAATTTTTTGGCTGATGAGAGTGAGGGGGTGGGAGATGTAGCCCCTGCAGCACTCCTAGGGCTGCACTGGGGAAGAACAGGATGAGGCATTAGAGGTCAAACTGAAGAGGGCATCTCCCCAGGGAAGGCTCAGCAGGGTCGGCCCTGACACCAGCCTGCCCTCTGTGTAGGCCCCCCCATGCAGGGACCCCCCTCCATGCAGCCTTCCTGCTTTGTACCCATTCTGGTCCACTTTGCCCAGGTCTACAGAGCTGACGCTCAGCCCCTCTCAGACCCATGGTTTCTAGGACCATCCCTCCCTATCCTTTTGGCCAGCTCCTCCTTCCTAAGCTGGTCCCCAATGGCCAGGACCTCCTTCACCCTCTTCTAGACCTTACACTTCCCTGTGGCCCTTCTGGGCAGAGGATGACCTGGTGAATTCGAGCTTTGTGGTCAGATTTCCCGATTCCAAACCCAGGCTCTGTGTTTCCCAGCTCTGTGGCTGCCCTGTGCCTCAGTTTCCTCCTCTGTTAGATAGGGAACATTGTATTGCCTACTCAGAGTTGTGAGGACCAAGGGCATTCACAGTCAGCCTTGGAACAGGTACACAGAAAATGCTCACTGAGGCTAATGTTTACTTCCATACTTGGAATTAAATAACGCATTGTGAGTTGGCCTCCCCCAGTGCCTTTCCCTACCAGGGGTGCTCTGCAACCAGCAGGGCTGGGACTAATGAACATCTCATCAGTGGAGAATACTGGGTCCATGGATCCTGGCTCTGACCATTGCATAGGTCTCAGTTCTGGGACTGATTGTCAATCAGGGTCCGCCGCGTGACTCAGGGGCAAGGTGGACATGGCCCAGGGACAGTCACTAGTCATTACTCATTGGATCCCCTGGCAGGAGGTGACTCACTGGTGTCCACAACACATAAAGAAGGACAATGCAAGGAGAGGAGGGGCTGGAGGGCCCAACCTGGGCACAAGGAAAGCACTACCAGGGAGAGGTGGCCTCTCATCTGTACCCCTCACGCAACAGGTGGCACCTGTGCAGCCAGATGCCTCCTGGCATCCACCACAAGCGCCAGGTACCAGGTAGGCACTGAGGCTCTGTGTTGACAGGGTTTTGAGGTGCCAGGGCTCCTCACAGGAGCTCTGGGGGTTCAAGGAGTTTCACAGAGCACTGAGAGTGCTTGGGCCAGTTCCCGGTGTAGATGGACAACTCTGTCTTTCTGCTCCAGTTACCCAGCACTGCTTAAATGAAAGGTTGCAGATCTTGGAGCCCACAGGACCAGGTGACCTTGTGTATCCCTTCCACATTTGACAGGAGCTCAACTGGGACCCTCCACCCACCCAACCAGAGAGACCGCCAGGGTGAGGGTCACCATCTCCCCAGACACAGCCCGCACTCCCAAGTGCCAACTTGGTGAGGGGAGTCGAGATTTGTGTTCCACAGCAGAGTAACCATGACCTGCTGCCAAGGAAAGGAAATTGGGTGTGGGTCTGCATGGATGCATGCTCGCCTGGATAGTGCCAGGCACAGTGAGAGCACACGTGGAAAACTGAACTTTCTTTTCCTGCAAAAGAACATCTGATTGGAAAAATGCACTCCAGCTCCAGGGAGCAAAGGTCAGCTTCGAAAATGTGCAGCTTCAGCAAGTTTGACAGTAAAGCAGCCCAGAAACTCTGAGCTGCTTGTTGTGATTGTGAACATATGGCCACTTCCCTTGGAAAGAATCATGACTCTCCCCAGGACCCCCCCACACCCATCCCAAGACTTAACTGTTCTTCATGTTTCAGTGCTTTATTTGGAGATAGTTTAAAACTTAGAAGAAAATTAAAGAAAAATTGCAAGAATAAGAGGGTGTCCTTTGCCCTGATTTATTAATTGCATTTTGTCCCATTTCCATGATCACTTCCTCTTTCTCTCTAAAGTGCTTTTAGAACCAAAGGAAAGTAGGCTCGTGGGGACCAAGGGAAAAATTCCTTCTCTGCTCTTGAAGATTCACTGAAAAATCAACTCACAAGAGGCAGATTTATAGGAGGAAAAAAGTGTACAAATTTATTTATTTATTTATCTTGAGTCAAGTTCTCACTCTGTCACCCCAGCTGGAGTACAGTGGCATGGTTACCGCAGCCTCAACCTCCTGAGCTCAGAGAATCCTCCTGCCTCAGCCTCCTGAGTAGCTGGGACTATTGGTGCATGCTAGTTTTTTTTTTTCTTCCTTTCTTTCTTTCTTTCTTTTTTTTTTTTTAGTGAGATGAAATCTCACTATATTGTCTAGGCTTGTCTCAAGCTTTTGGTTTCAGGCAAACCTCTTACCTCAGCCTCCCAAAGTGCTGGAATTATGGGAATACAGGTGTGAGCCATCATGCCTGCTTACAAATTCAATACACACTGCACAGGGGAATCTTAGGAGAGTGATCACTCCAGTGTACAATGAGGTACAGATGCCTGTGGACCCTTCTTAAAGGGAAAGGGAGAGGCTGGGCATGGTGGCTCATGCCTGTAATCCCAGCACTTTGGAAGCCCAAGGTGACAGGATTGCCTGAGCCCACGGGTTTGTGACCAGCCTGGGCAACTTAGCAAGGCCTCATCTCTACAATAAATTTTTAAAAAATTAGTGGGGCATGGTAGTGCACTCCTGTAGTTCCGGCTTCTTGGAAGACTGAGGTGGAGTGATCACCTGAGCCCAGCAGGTCGATGCTAGGGTGGCCTTGAACATGCCACTGTGCACTCCAGCCTGGGCGATGAAGTGAGAATCCAACTCATTAAAATAAAAAAAAGGGAAAGGGAGAGGGGGATGTGTGCATGATTTGGGGGAGGTAGTAAGTGATTTAGAGGGGAATTTGATGGACCTGAAGAACATACAATGGCCTGGGACAATGTCTGTGGGGCCTGCAGAGTAGACAATGGCTTGTGACGAGTCTGTCCAGGTGTGTTGACAGACTTTCCTCATGAGATGTGAGCTCAGTTATTGAGAACTCGGGAATAGATCAGAGGTCATTGTTTTCTTCTTTGGTGGGTTCGGACTTCAGGCAGATAAGGAGAATTGGAAAACAGCCTCATCCTGTACTTTGGGAGAGACAGCGAGGGAGAAGGTCAGAGCAACCTTGAGGCTTCTCCCGTTCAGCATGTTAAGGCACCGTGTTCTGGGGCGTTGGCCACTGAGCCCCAGCAGGCTGAAGTCAGTATGTCCCTCCACCCCTAGGCACCTCAGTGTGCACTTGCAGAGAGCAGGGACATTCTACAAGCCAGTGGGGTTGTCCCCCAGGAATGTGATGCAACCATCTGATAACAGTCCCCTTTCCATGTTTGTCACTGCTATCCCAGTTATGCTCCTACCCACTCATGGGTGCAATCCAGGACCACACATACAATTGAACTGTCATATCACTGACAGTCTCCCTGAACCCAGAACACTGCCCCAAATGTTCCTGTCACTTTTGAACGCGGTGTTCTCTCTAGCACTCCCACTGGCTGAGTCTATGAGGAATGCAGTGGGCAGAGCAGAAGTGCATCAGGTGGAATCCGAGCCCAGCAGCTCAGGGTGGGGTCTAAGGGAGGGTTTGAGGTGACAGATAATACTTTCCTAACAGGCAACCATTCCACACTTTGCACCTCTAGTGTCTTAGCCTTGCCTGGCTGCACTGGCTGTAATGTCCAGTACACAGTTGTCTAGAAGTGTCCAGAGAAGGCAGCCTTGCCCCTCCCCAGACTGAGGGGGAAATCACTCCTATCCCACCATTAATTCTGATCTTAGCTGCAGGCTTTTCGTAGGTGGCCCATGTCATATTTAAAAAGTTACATTTTATTCTTAGCCTGTTCTATTCTTATCTTTGATAACAGGTGTTGCTTTTTTTTTTGAACAAGTTTTCGGCACATATTGAAATGACTATATGTTTGATTCCCCTGTTCTGCTACTATGGAGAATGATTTTCAAATATTAAATGGCTTTTGTATGGCTGGGCTAGATTGCGTTTGGTCATGGTGTATAATCTACCCTTTTTATATATTGCTGGATATCATTTGCTAACATTTTGTTAAGTATTTTATGTTTTTACAGGATAAGACTCTCTAATTTTCTTTCATTGTGATGTCTTTGTAAGGTGTGTCATCAGGGTTATGTCAGCCTGATAAACTGAGTGGGGAATGTTATTAACTTGCTCAGGTTGCCATAACAAAGTCCTGGGGTCTTCAACAACAAATGGATTCTCTCGTATCCTGGAGGCTCGAATCCAAGATCAAGGCACGGCAGAGCGGATCCTCTGAGGTTTCTCTCCTTGGTTTGTAGACACTGTCTCCTTCCTGCGTCCTCACAGGGTCATCTCTCTGTGTGTCTCTCTCCTCATCTCCTCTTCCTATGAGGACACCAGTCATTTCAGATTAGGTCCCACCCTAATGACTTCATTTTTACTTTGTTACCTGTTTAAAGACCTCCATCTCCAGATACATTCTCCTTCTGAAGCACTGAAGACCAGTACTTCAAGTGGACATTGTAGGGGAGGGGGCAGAGCACAATTCAGCCCATAACAGAAATTCTTCCCTCTTCTTTTAGTTTCTGAAAGGGCTTGTATGAGATTAGTATTATTTCTACCCTGAGTATTTGATAAAATTCACAGTAAAACCACAAGAACACGAAGTTTTCTCTGTGGAGTTTTGAAGATGAATTCAATTTTTTAAAAAAATACGTAATCCCAGCACTTTGAGAGGCCAAGGAAGGAGGATTGCTTGAGCCCAAGATTTCAAGACTAGCCTGAGCAACATAGTGAGACCTAAACTCTACAAAAAAAATTAAAAAATAAAAATTAGCCAGTCATGGTAGTATGTGCCTGTTGTCCCAGCTGCACAGGGGGGCTGAGGCAGGAGAATCACATGCGTCCAGGAGTTTGAGGGTACAGTGAGCCATAATCATGCCACTGCACTCCAGTCTGGGTAACAGAGTAAATCCTTGTCCCAAAATGTAAACAAAGTAACATAAAATAAAATAAAATAGACATAGAGTTATTCAGATTTTTTATTTCATGTGGGCTTTGGTAAGTTGTATTTTTTAGGAATTTGTGTCATCTGTGTTTTTGAATTGATTGATAGAAAGTTGTTCATAACACTTTTGTATTAACCTTAATCATCTAAAGGATATGTATTGACATTTCTTCTTTTAGTCTTGGCATGTGCAATTTGTGCCTTCTCTTTTTTCTTTATCAGTCTTGCTAGAGATTTATCCATTTTTACAATTTAAAAAATCAATTTTGGGTTTGTTAATCTCTTTGTCTGTTTTGTATTTCAATAATTTCTTCTACTTTTATTTCTTTTCTAGGTTTTTTTTTTTTTTTGAGTCGGAGTCTCACTCTGTCACCCAGGCTGTAGTGCCGGGGCAGGCTCATAGCCACTGCAGCCTCGATCTGCTGGGCTCAGGCGATCCTTCTGCCTCATCCTTCCAAGTAACTGGAACTATAGGCATGTGTTACCATGCCCAGCTAGTTTTTTGATTTATTGTAGAGACAAGGTCTCACCAAGTCACTCAGACTGGTCTCAAACCAATCCTCTTGCCTTGGCCCCCCAAAGTGCTGGGATTACAGGCTTGAGCCATCATGCCAGGCCTTCTTTTCTAGTTTTTAAAGTTTAATTTGCTTATCTCATTAGGGCTTCTCATATTGGAAACTTATACTATTGATTTAAAGCCTATTTTGTTTCTATTTCTACTGTAAGCTTTTAAAGCTACACATTTTCCTCTAAGCACCCCTTTGCCTGCATTCCACATATTCTCACATTTTGTATTTTCATTATTGTTCAGCTCAACAATGATTTCTCCTTTAAAAATTTTTTTGAGGCAGGATCTTGCTATATTGCTCAGGCCTATCTTGAGCTCCTATGCTCAAGAGATCTCTCCTCAGCCTCCCAAGTACCTGGGACTACAGGTGGGCTCCACCAACCTCAGCTTGTGATTTCTTCATTGACCCTCAAGTTATTTAGAAGTGTGTAATCTGGTTACCAAATAATTGAGGTTTATTAGAATAAGTACAGTATGTGTAGGAAACACTGTTGGCCCTCACTGTTTGCCAGACCCAGGACAAAATGTTCCAACAACCAAATAAGGAAAAAACTGTCATTATTCTCATTTCAGTTGAGAAAACTGAGGAACAGAACAATTCAGTAGCCTACTCAAGGTCAAATAGGCTGAAGGTGGTCCTCCCAGGTCCTGGGCCCAGCCCTGCTAGACTTCAAAGTTGATGCTACTAATCACAACTTTTCTGATCACCTGTGAACCTGCTCCTGGCGCACAGTTTCCCGGGGCTGCCGTAATAAGGCACCATACTCTGCAGGCTTAAGCAACAGATACTTCATGTGCCATGGGTCTGGAAGCCAGAGGCTGGAGGTCAGCGCTTGGCTGGGCTGGTTCCTCTGAATGCTGTGAGGGAGACTGTGTTCCAGGTTCCTTCCAGCTTGCAGTGGTTGGACAGTGGTCTTGGTTCCTGGGCTTGTAGACACACCCCTCAACTAACTCCCTATGCAAATATCTGTATCCACCTCTCCCCTCCTAAAGACACATCATATGAGTCTGGACCCGCCCTAATGACCTCATCTTAGCTTGATTATTTGCAAAGATTCAACCTCCAGATAAATTCAAATTCACAGGTGTGTAAGTGTGTGCCTGTCTCTGCATACATGTGTACCTGGGTACATGTATACCAGTGTGGATGTTTGTACATGTAAACTCTGCATAAAGGGCACCAATGAATTCTACCCCTGTTGACAGATGATGAAACTGTGCCCGGAGCAGAGTTAGGTGTCTTGGGGATCTTAGGAGGCTGGGAGGTCTTCTTCCTCTCATGCTGACCCCCACCCACCAGGGGTGACTCACATGTGGGCTGTGAGGGTCCCTACACAGACCCCTTCAGCCATCTGTGGAGGAGCCCCATGGGCAGAGGTGGGCATGAGGGTTGTGTTTGCTTGGGTGGAGGTGACCTCAGGGTGGAAGGCAGACCATAAACACAAGAGAGAGAGCTGTGAAACCAGGGCCAGAGGAGGCTGGCAGGGTGGGCACAGGGCTGCTGGCAGAGCTCTGGGGACACTGAGAGGCACAGGGAGCAGCACAGTGGGGCCTGGGCTCCAGGTCCAGACTCTGTCCTGTCCTGAAGGCTGGGCCGGGCTGCTGGCCTTCTCCCATGGGGGCCCTTGTGTAGCCTAAGCCTCTGCATTTCACTTCTGGTGGGTCCTCCACACAGTCTCCCCACGCATCTTGGACTCTTCAAGGACCCCATAGCTCCCATGTGCTGCTGGCCAAGCTGGAGGCGAGTGGTACTTGACTTTGGCTTGGTTTCTGGGCAGGCTATTGGTTGCAGGACTGACTGATGACCAGGGACTGTCCCAGACTGGTCAGCTGGCCTGAGCCCAGGGCAGCCGGCAGGAAGCAGGTCCCAGGTGCATGCAGCCTCCAGGCAAATGGAAAGAGAAGTTGGCTATGGCCAAGCTGGTCAGAGTTTCCAGGGCCGGGCCCCCGGGTCATCAGTGTGGGAGGAAGGAAGTGGTCCTGGGAGGGGCAGAGGAGCCCCCAGCCCCCACAGGAAGGGCGGGCTGTGCTCTGCCCGAACCCCTCTTTCTTAGAAACTGTGGGCCCAGGTTAACCCTTGGCCTGTGGGGCTGGCAGAGCTGAGGTGTGTTAAGGCTGCCCACGAATGAATGCCTCCCCACCCAGGAGATCCCCACTCAGGCCCTGAGCCAAGAGAGGAAAATAGGGATGATCCTTTCCTGCCTCCAGCAGTGCCTGAAATACGGTGTACTGGGGCAGGTGGGCAGGAAAGTGGGCAAGGGGAAAGACAGGTGGATAAATGAGCAGGTGGGCAAGTGGTAAGACCAGGCCTTTACTGGCCTCAAACCCAAGGTGCTCAGGAGACCATCAGCATGAGGAGAAGGCCGTATCCCAAGAGGCTTCAGTGCCACATGCGCCAGGCTGGGGGCCTTTAACTGTTGCTCAGAGATGTTTGCCGAGTTTATTTTCTTTTCTGGCAGCCAAACCTTCTGTCATTGCATGAAGGGCTGGAGCAGAACCCCCTGCTCACAGTCCCTCAGCCAGCGTCACCCCAGCCCTGTGTCTTGGGCCCTGTCTGGCTGCCACAGTGCCCCGGTCCCACTGAACCCCAGGTATCTGGGGCCCTCTCCCCATCTCTCTAGGGTCTTGCCTTGCAGGGAAACCACAGGGATCCCCTAGACTCATGTTCCTGTCGTCTATCTTAGCAGGCTCTTGGGACTCAAGCCCAGAAGGTGAGGCCTCCTGAGAAGGGAGCCCAGTCAGGGCTAAGGGGATGGGTCCCCTGGTGGAGGACTCTCCAGGACAGTTTCCCGCCTTCAGCGTGATCCCTCAGCTGTCCCTTCCACTCCAGCATGGGCCCCTCAGCTGTCCCTCACACTGACTGTCCTCCACTCTGAGGCCATCTGTAAGTCCTGACACCACATTCTGCTATATGGGGGCTCTGCATGGGTAGGCCTTCCCTTCCTCCTGGCCCAGCTCAACCCTGACACCCTAGTCACACGCTTCTGGATTATGAGGTTTTTGTTTCCACACCTGTCTTCTATGCCGTGCATATATGTAAATGTAGGTTCATGTGTGTATGGTATGTGCGTGTGTAAGTTGTGTGCATGTGCACATGCACAGGGTAAATGTGAATATGTGCATGTGCACAGGTGTATGGTATGTGTATATGTAGTGCATGTGCACATGCACATGTGTGTACTATATGTGATACACGTGGGTGGACATGCATGTGGTATATGTGCCCATGATGCATATTTGTGCGCACATGTGTGTATGTGTTGGACGTCTGTTGATATATACATGCATATAATATGTATCTATAAAAATGTATGCACATGCACACATGTGTGACATATATGGTGTGTGTTTATGTGATGTGTGTCCATATACATGTGAATGTGGTGTTTGCATGTGTAAAAGTATGCATACATTTGCACACAAAGTATGTGAATACATGTGCACATCCATCTTCTCTAATGAGCCTCCTGGGAACGCTGCACCCTGGAGGAGGGAGAGTGGGGGACGGGCTTGCTGAAGCAGTCCTTGGAAAGCAGCACCTTAATGTGGTGTGAATTGTGATGTGTGTGCAAGTGTGTGATATGTTGTGCTATACATGCTGATATACCTGCGTGCAGTGCATGTACCTACGTGTGGTGTGTGCACATGTGGGTGCATGCACCTGTGCGTACATACAGCATGTGAGAATGTGTGCATGTGTGCATGCATTGCCATGTGTATACGTGAAAACACACACATATATACATGCCTGTAGCATATGTGCACGTGTGAATGCATGTGTATACATACACATGCATTTTAAAATTCAGGAGTTGCCCACTTGAGTGGTGTAGACCCAGCAGAGACACATGCTCTGAAGTCCTCCTTAAGGTGCTGCTTTCCAAGGACTGCTTCAGCAAGCCCGTTCCCCACTCTCTTTCCTCCAGGGTGCAGCGTTCCCAGGAGGCTCATTAGAGAAGATGGATGAGTCCTGGCAGCTTGGGACTCCCCGAGTCACGCGCGCACACACGCACACAGACGCATGGCCCCTGCCGCTCTCATTACTAGCAGTTACATAAAGTGCTTCCTGGGAACGACGGCCTCATTAGCCACGGGGCG
>NW_007249415.1:785310-787019 GCF_000164805.1 Carlito syrichta | reverse complement strand
CCTGACCAGGGCAGAACACCAAGATCCTGCCTAGGAATGACTGGAAATCACCATTTCCCCCTGACCCCATGAGGGCAGCATGTGGTGTGGAAACAGGTGGTATGTGGGGCCCTGGCAGGGCCTAACTTGGTGGTCTACCTATGATCGAGGCAGTCTGTTTCTCAAAGACTCATGGTGCTGGCTGCTGTACCCTGGCTAATGCAGAGAAAGTCTCAGAATTGGGTTCAAGTGACCCGAGATAAATGTATGGAGCAAAAGCCACATGCCCATGGGCTCCTCAAATACACTGCATGGTGCCCATTTTACAGATGAGAACTTTGAGGTCCAGAAAGGTCAGGTAACTCACCCAAGGCTGCACAGCAGGAAGTAGGTAGAGAAGAGCTTGAGAGCTGGACAGCCTGGCCCTGGGCACAGGGTCTTACCTACTGTTCCACTCTGCTCCTGGCTCAGACATTCACAGGAGGCTGACAATATAGGGTCCTGTGTCCCAAAGATGCTCTGGGCTCAACTTATCCATCCCCAGGGGAACCCTGAGGAGAACTGGACATACCTGTCTATGTCCTGGGATTCTGGAGGACAGCATGTGGTGACCGTTTCCTACCTGTACAGTTGTCAAGGGTGACCTTGAGGAGGCTGCAGACCCTTCAGAGCCCTGCCTGCAGCCCTCGGCACCTGAGGCTTCCCCGCCCTCTCCCTCAGGCTCCTGACCCATGTGCCTTTAATAAAGCTGATTGACAGCCTTGGCTGATAGCACATCAACTCCCCAGGGATTTTGATCAGTAAAGAGATTTCCATTCACTTCCTTTGCTTAATGTCCTTCTTTTATCCACTCTTACATAATTTTAAAACTTTTTATTAGGAAAATGAACCTACGTGCGCATCACCAACTTCAGCAACTACCGACATCTCCCAGTCTGGTACTCCCCTGTGGGATATTCTAGGTCAAGATTGAGATGACATGTCACTGCATTAGAGATACTATGGCCTTCCCACCAGCCAGTAAAGGCTCTCCCTTTCAGAAAACATATAACAATCACAATTGATTTCTAAATATCCGGTCTGTTTATGTTTCTCTCACTACTGTTTCAAACGACTGTTGCAGTTGTTTTTCTGAATCAGGATCCAAACACTCCCCACTCACTTCTTTTTTTTTTTTTTTTTTCATTAATCAGTATTTTTTATTATGGTTTTGTGGGGTACAGTTAAGGGTTAGGTGTACAATGACGTTTCATTCAGGCACCCTGTAGATAAAAAGTGTTTTCCCATCCCCCGACAGATATTTGCTACTGTTAATCCCATCCCCCTCCCCCCCATAATTTCCCAGTACCATCAGTCATTTTCTTATAGTATTGCATTGGATTTTCAAGGTCCATTATATGAGTGAGAACATGTGATATTCGGATTTTTGTTTTTGTGAGAGGTCAAGAAACCATCAAGAGAGCAGGGAGACAGCCCACTCACTTCTTTAGGCTGACATGTCTCCCTTACTCCAGTCCCCTACCTGCTTTCACTTTCTGGGTGTCTGTGTACTGAGTAACCTGGGCCATTTGCATTATGGAATGTCCCAGTTCGGATTTAGCTACTGCTTCTTTTATTTATTTACTTACTTATTTTAATTTTGTTTGTTTGTTTGTTTGTTTTGAGTTGGAGTCTCACTCTGTCGCCCAGACTGGAGTGCAGTGGCTGCTCCCGGCCACCGCAGCCTCGAC
>NW_007249415.1:781689-785206 GCF_000164805.1 Carlito syrichta | reverse complement strand
AGCCTCCCAAAGGCGCGGGATTACAGGCTGAGCCACCGAGCCTGGCTTATTTTAATTTTTATTATAAAGATGTGGGGTACATTTCAGGGTTAGGTATCTAAACACTGATCATGCAGGTACCCTTGTTAATGAAGTATGCCCCTCCCTCCCCTAGCAGTTTCCCTCAACTGCCAATCCTACCCCTCCCTCCCCTGACAGTTTTTCCACTACTGCCAATTGCTTTCTTATAGCATTATAATTACCTGGCCCAGTTAGCCAAATTTCTCATCACTGCATTTCCTGGAAATGAAGGTGCAGGTCTTGGGCCTGACTAGATCTGCAGTTACCAGGCAGTGCCGGCTTCTGGGGATAGTCAGCTGGGTCCACACAGGTTCCCACCAGTTCCCATCTGATGACTCAGCCCTTTTCATGATCCTCGCCCACTTCTGTTGTTCCATGGTGGGCTGCAAAGTAGCTCTTCTGACCCCATCATTCCTTCTGCATTTACACACTGGAAACTATAAAGAGCCTTCTGGACTGGTGTGGTGCCTCACACCTATAGTCCCAGCACTTTGGGAGGCTGAGGCAGGAGGATCTCTTAAGGCCAGGAGTTCGAAACCAGCCTGGTCAATATAATGAGACTCCTCCATATGTACAAAAAAAATGGTTTGAATTTTAAAAGGTTAAACAAAAAAAGAACTTTCTCTTGTGAGCTGTCAGTCACAGCAAGAAGCAGTTTGTGTGAGAGAGCTGCGACCAGCATCAGATGCTTGTCTTTATCCTCCAGTTTTCAGAATCACAGCTTGGTACCCTAATAGCTTCCAAGGGTGAAAGGTGTTTTTTAAAGTACTTTTACGAATTCATGGAGTTTTTAAAACACTTGATGTTTTCTAACTCGTGACTGACATTAGTTTGGTTGATGTCCATACTGCCCCAACTGTGGCCTATGGGAGCCTTTCAGGCTGCCTGTGTGCCCTTTGACAGGACACCACGCATGGCTGAGGACATCTGCATAGACAGGGGTTTCAGGTTTGGCAAAGGACATCTGTGCTCGCTGTGTAGACAGGGGTTCCAGACTTGGCTGAGGACAGCTGTGCTTGCTGTATAGATAGGAGTTCCAGGCTTGGCCAAGGACATCTGTGCTTGCTGTGTAGACAAAAGCTCTGGGCTTGACCAAAGACACCCATGTTTGCTATGTAGACAGGTGTTCTGGATGTGGTCAAGGATAACTGTGCTTGCTGTGTAGACAGGGGTTCCAGGCATGGCCAAAGACACCCGTGCTTACTGTGGAACCTGGCTAATTTTTTTTGTGTGTGTAAGGACAAGGTCTCACTATGTTGCCTAGGCTGATCTTGAACTCCTAGGCCCAGCAAACATCTTGCCTCAGCTTCCCAAATTGCTGGAATCTTTATTTATTTAAGACTTCTTTAATCTACTTTAATAAATATTTTTGCAGTTTTCAGAATCTTTTATTAGGGTAATTACTAGGTTTTTGAGGTTATTAAGATCATGTTATCTGAGAATCTTTATTTTCTAATTGTTTGGTGAAGGTTTATAAAAATTCAACTAATTTTGTATATTTAGCTTGTATCCAGTATCTTTGCTAAATTTACTTTTTAAAAATAGCAGCTTTATTAAGACATTATTCACATACCATACAATTCACCTGTTTAAAGTGTATAATTCAATGTGTCTTAGCACATTCACAGAATTGTACAACAATCATCACATAAGTTTTAGAACATTTTTGTCACCCTCTCCCATAAAAAACAATAAACAAAAACCTGACCAATACTACACTCATTTTTAATCCCCAACACTTATTTATAGACTATTTTGGATCTTCTACATACACAAATTCCTGCAGTGCTTGCTGCTGTTGAGAAGCCAGCAAGAACCTGTGGAAGAAATGTTTAATAAACATGTACCTGTTGGGAAATGAATTGGATTTTTGAAAGAGAGGGGCTGGCCATGTCTGCATTTGTGCTGAAGTGAACCAGATACAGTCAGATCTGAGTGTGTGGTTAGGGCACATCTGTGTTTTCTAGAATAGCTAATTGAAGTACGAGTTCTAATCTTAGTCATGGATTGAGAATTAGTTGGGTGTAAGCAGAACTGAGTTAGCAGACGGGCTGCTGGGGAGGCTTGGGTGATTCCAGTATGCACTTCTGAAGGCCTTGCCTGCTGAGACATTTCTAAACGCATCTTCTTCCCCTTCCCAGAGAAGATAAAATGTGTGGTGTCTACAGGGGGAGGTCGGTAGGTGTGACTGTGGCCAAGCCTGTCTCCTCACCTGTGCTACCGGCAGGCTGGGTCCCAGCAAACCCTAGACCCTTCATCCGACTGCATCAACCAACCAGACCAGCCCTGGACTAAACTTCTATGCTGAGCTGGGGTAAGTTAGCTACAAAGATGGTGGGGTGATCACTGGTTCAGACGTGAACCTCCTCCTGCAGGATCACCACAATGGCAGCCAGGTGTTGTTCCCAGCAGTTCAAGCATCTGCTCTAGCAGAGAAGCTGCCTCCAGACCATCAGGTGCCTTGAACAAGTATAGGAAAACAATTTTCTCTGTGTCAAAACATGTTTCTGTGTTATTCTAAATTAAACTGGGACAGAATCTCCGTTTGAGAGAATTTCTGTTTAAGTAAGGTGCATAATGTATCACAGAGCTTGTGATTTTTAGGGGAAAAATAATGTCATAATAACGTAGGAATTTTCATTCAGAGAAGTTTACCCATTTTATAATTTTGGTATATACACTAGCATAAAATGTCATGTCTTAAGACCTGAAATTAAATGTTCAGGGATAACTGGGTAAACAATTCCTTCCAAGGAGAGGGCAAACCTTCCTCCCCTCCCTTTCCCTGTTTAGTACTTCTAGAAACCACAGGAGGTGGGACCAGAAGAGAAGCGGGGAGGGTGCTGAGAAGTGTCCTTCTCAGCCCACATGAGCCCACCCTGAACTTACTTTGTTTTGACAAAACATGCACTTTCTGAAAGGAAGTAATGACACTGAAACCTCAGCTTGAGAGATGATGGGCTCCTGGGCAGGAATGAACAAATAAATGAGCAAATGGAAGAATGAATGAATGAATGTGTACAAAGAAAAGAGAGTGTGTGTCATCTACTTCCATATGAGTTCCAGCCTATAAAACTGCAATGTCTTATGAAATAAAACTGTGTCTTGAATCAAAGATTCCATTTTGGATCTAAGCTTACACTCAGAACAAGAAGCACAGCTTCTGAGCCTCTTGTATGTGAATTGTCAGCCTGGCACAAAATAGGTAACAACAAGTCACTTCTTAAGGCCATGGGCCTGAAATGCATAACAGGGGCTAGTTAAGACAGGGCTAGTTGTTAAGACAGCTCCTTCCAAGGCAAATCTTTTCAGAAGGAAAAACATAACCAAGGTTATTTCTGCCACACCTAAGTCTCAACTAAACTCCATGTTCATGTTATCCTAATAAAAAGGGAGCAAGCCGGGCTCGGTGGCTCAGCCTATAATCCCGTGCCTTTGGGAGGCTGAGGTGAGTAGA
>NW_007249415.1:766473-781564 GCF_000164805.1 Carlito syrichta | reverse complement strand
GGAGCGGCCACTGCACTCCAGTCTGGGCGACCGAGTGAAACTCCAACTCAAAAACAAAAACAAAAACAAAAAGAAAGAAAAAGAAAAAAAAAAGGGAGCAAAACTAATGGATCCATGTCATTATGCACTTGTCAAAACCCACAGAATGTTCCACACAAAGAGGGGCCTTAGTGTAAACTGCAGATTTAGGTTAATAACAATGTCTTAGTATTGACTCATCAATTGTAGCAAATGGAGCACACAGTGCAAGGAGGGAAGGGACTCGGGAACTCTCTGTAATTGACCCTCAATTATTCTACAAACCCAAAAAGGCTCTAAGAAATACAGGCTACTAATTAGAATGCTTTCGAAAGGAAGCCAAAACACTCCTTCTCTAATAAACCTTATGTGTTTATTAGACATATAATATTAATAGCTTAAAATGTCAGATTTGAAGATTTTCATATTAAGTTTTTGAAGAACTGGGCATTTTGGTAATTCTCTGTTGGTCATTTCATTACTCGATGTTACTAATTAGGCATTTTGTACATGACTTGTAACACACATAATTGCCCCCTTTTTTCTGGTTTGTAAATAGGAACTTAGAAAAACACAGATCATATTGTAGTATTATGAAGACCGATAACATTCAGGGTGAAATTCAAAGGCACCGTCTCTAATAATGCCAGTGTGAAAATTCTATTGTATTTTGATCCGATTTATTATGGTTTCTGACATCTCCAAATGGCCTTCTTACTTTGCAAACATATAACATTTAGAAATAAATACCTGAGTGTCTTTTAACAATTAGAATTCAATGCCAAATCAAGGGTTATTAAAAAAAACAATTAATGGCAAATTCCAGACAAATACCCCACACCCAGGCTTGTCTAGTTCCACCTCAGATGGATGGTTTCCCATGAGCTAGATTTAAATACCAGGGCCCTTCCCTACCTATTCTAAAGAAAAAAACCTTCTTTTTCTTCTTCTCAGAGAACTGTATTGTTTTGAAATAATACTCACAGGGATCATAATCTACAACCGTGTGCCATGACTCCAGTCTTGAGATGTTTGGGCCAAAAAGCAGGGAAAGGTCCTACATACGACTGTGTGACATTATTCTTGACCAGTCATGCCCATCCCGCAGCCCACATGTTGCATGCAGCCCAGGACAGTAAGTAATGCGGCCCTACAAAATCTTTTAACATCATGTGTTTCTTAGCATTTATTTTCTCTGTGACCCCACAGTAACTCCATTTTTGAAATTCACCATCACACCTTATTCATTGCTTTTTGGCAGCACATATATTTGTGAGCAGCTGTTTTCAGTTACAGAGCACATGAAGGGCAAGATTCGAACAAACATTTCTGACAAGCACCTGAGAACTCATTAAGAATTGTGATCGCTTCCATCGAACCAGACATCGATAGATTAGTTTTACAAAAACAAGGTCAAATTTCCACTAGTTTTATATTGTTCTCATTTTTCTAAACCTTATAATAAAAATATAAAAAATGGAAGTCTTATTATGTATATACATTTACATTATAAATTTATTATATAATTTATGTGCAGTCCAAGATAATTTCTCTTTATTTGATGCAATCCAGGGAAGACAAAAGGTTAGACACCCCCATTCTAGGTCTTAACACCACACGCACGCAACTATGCTCACCTGGATTGAAAGGTTCACTTAGGAAAACAAGTTCATGGTTCATGAAATTACTCATCAGGAGGGATGAAATTCCAGTCTGAAGTCAAATCACCATCATATAAGATGCAGGTACTCATGAGGTCAAGTCCTGCTTCTGACTCATCCCTGCAGTGCCTAGCCCAGAGCTCTCACGGAGACAGCCAGATGGGGACCTGGATCCTGGGCTTGGGTGTGGATTGGGAGGTGGGGGAACTCTTTCTGGTCAGGTTGTGACCATCTGAACACCAAAAGAAAACAAACCATAGTTACTGAAAATAAACCGAGTCTCTAAAAACTGCCAACTCCTAAGAGTACTCAAAGACAACTTTCTTTTTTCTTGTCAGAGTCATAGTACCTAGTAGAGGTTAACTTACTCAGCAAACATGCTGCTCATCTCAGATTGTTTTCGACTGTGTATTTGCTCTTAAAAAGGTTTAGAAATCTGTGTTCGTTTCCTGCAACGCAGAACTACAAAGCTGGGGGCTTGGAGCAACAGAGATGTATTCTTTCCCAGTTCTGCAGGCCAAAAGTCCTAGGTAGAGATGTGGGCAGGGCTGTGCTTCCTCCGGGGCCCGCAGAGGATCTTTTCAGCCTCTTCCAGTTCCCAGTGGGCCCAGGTATTCCTTGGCCCATGTGTTACTCCAGCCTCAGCCTCCGCCTTGTCATGGCCTTTGGAGTCTGTGTCCAAGTTTCCCTTTTTCATAATGACACAGTCTTATCATTCTAATGACCTCATCTTAACTTGAGTAAATATGCAAAGACTCCATTTTCAAGTAAGAGCTCATACACACAGGTGCAGGGGCTTAGGATTTCAACACATCCTCTTTGGTGCTGTTTGAGGGAACACAATTCAATCTGTAACAATATGCATCTGTGTGCAGGTGTCAACCTGGCCCTGGTGAGCCAAGACTCTGTGAGGACTCTCTCTCCCCAGCTGGAGCGTTCTGAACCCCATGGCGTATTAACTATCCACTGCTGCACAGCAAATTTCCCCTGTTTAGTAGTTCACAAGAACCTGCCATAAACCTTCTTTATCTTCACACCTTCTCTGGGCAGGAATCAAGAGCAAGAGCAGCTTAGCTGGGTACTTCTGGGTTGGGCCTGGTGGTTGGGCATCTCTGGGGCTGCTGTCCTTTGAGGGCTCTACCGGGGTTGGAGCGACTGAGTCCAGGGGGTTGCACTCACAAAGCTGCATGAGAATGCCCTTGGGGGTGGACTATCTGTTCTCCCCAAAACCTGGGCAGGCAGTTTTTCACCCTTTCTGGGAAGTGCTGAACCCAAGACAGTAGGCTCAGCACCCACTTCCCCTGCAGCCTCTAGGAAGGGGGGAAGCAGGCATGGTCTTCTCCTCCCTTGGAGTGTCCCCAGGACTCCAGCTGTGAGGCCACATGCGGGCAGCTGGGTTTCCAGACATGCTGGGACCAAGCGTTTCTCCCTTTCCCAGAACCATGAAAATGCCCAGATGCTTCTTTTGTTCTCCCAGGTGTGAACACCACAGAAGCTTGTGGACTTTGTACCTCAAAGCTAGATGTGGCAGCCAAGCCACTTGTCTAGAAACCACGTGCGTGTTCAGAGACACAAGCCACAGGGCAGTGGGGAAGTGCTCCTAGCTGAAGAGCTCTGGTTCTTTATCTGTGAGCGAAAAGATCTGAGGTAGGGGCTGAAAGATGAACATCTTGGCTCAGGAGAGTCAGAAACCAGTGAAGCACTGCAGAACTGTGGACCACTCAGAGCAAGACCAGAGCAAGAGGCTCCCCAAGGACTCAGCAAGCCAGGGCCTGTGCTGCTGTATTCTATTCCCCTATTTGGGTCAGCGGGGAGCATGCAGGGAGTTGGGGTTGCACGTGGCACATGCTAGTATCTCCCATCTACCCCTCCCCATGCCCTGGGCACCTCCCTCACCCACACCCTGTTCAGGATGATCCTGTGGCCAGCACCCCCTGGCTTGGACAGGGGATATGATCAGTGGGGTGGAGGGGCATTCCCTCTCGCCATGTTGCCGGGTGCCAGGTGGGCCATCAGGTGCCACACAGGCTATTTTCCCCAACTGAGGCTACAGGGGCCTGTCCTCACAGCTGCCCCTCCAGGGACCCTGTAGCTTTAGGGCTCCTGCCCATGCTGACTCACAGTCCCACCCTCTCCTTGTTTCCCTGCTCCCTTCCACACCTCTGTCAACAGTCCCTCCATCAAGCTCCCCTGGGGTCCCTTTGAGGGCATCACTGCTTCCTGGAGCCCTGGGCTCTCTCTATCCTCCCACCTGCCCGTGGCTTGGCAGGGAAACACCCATGTGTTCACCTCCCCCTTCCCCTCTTCTCCACACCCTGGAGTACCCACCATCCTTCATCCCTGTCTTGGAACCCTAACCCCAGCAGAGCCTGCATTGGAACTCCTGACTTAGAAGGAGACTATCCCCTTCCCCATGGCCAGCGGCCCCCACCAACTCTGCCTAAAGTCTCCACTCTGCTCTGTAAGGGTCCTTCCCCCTGTGGCTGGGAAGGGGGCTCCAGGGGGGATACCAGGCAGTAGAGGAGGTGCTGCCTTCCACAAAGACCTTTCAAATGTTTCCCTGGTTAAAAAAAGAAGGAACGTGGTCATGAAGAACCAGTCAGCCGTCCAGGCACCCTGGACCCCAGTTTGACTGCCCTCTGCCCTGAGGTCCCAGCCCTCTGGCTCATCTGGGGCCCACCAGCAGTGAGTGGGCAGGAAGGCAAAAGGAGCAGGGTCCCCTCACTCGATAGGTATCAGTGGCACCATCCTGGGCCCCCTGCGTCCAGTACAGTAGAACCTCAACTCAATGCTCTTGAGTGCATGTGTGTGTGCTGGACCTGGATTGACCCCTGGTCACCCTGACCCACTCAATCTGTGGTCCCTAAGGGCAAGACGAGCATCCACTGAGGGCAGCAAATGCTTGAGCACCCGGCCCAAGGCCATGGGATCAAGCGGCCTCCTGCAGAGTCTGGCATGTGGGGTTTCAAAAACGCTCACGACTCCCTGTTTAATGATTTCCTCAGCAAAACACATCCTCAACATTGTTTGGCGCTGAGGTCACAGTGCTCAGCTGACTGCCCAGGAGCCGTGGAGGCATTTGTAGTCATGTCTGCTAGAAACAGGTTGGGCAGGCCAGCCGGGAGCTGGGGGAAGTTTCCAGAAACCATCCCATCAAGAAACAAGATGACCAAAGGGCATCTCCTCAGGGGCCTTGCTCCCTGACAGTCCTGGGCAGACATCTATGTGGGCCAGGCCAAAGCGAGTTCTCCCAGGGAGGAACTCTGCTGTGGACTGGGTCACTGCACTCTGTCCTGGCTGAAGTTAGGCGGAACTGATGGAGGAGAGCCAGGAGGAGTATGGCTCCCACCCCCAAGAAGAATCAGACAGACTACAAATGAGTGATTTCAGAACCACCAAAAGCCTGAAACCTGGAAAGAGGCAGGTTCCTGTGGGTGGGACCCTGGGTGGGTACCATGGAACACCTTATAAGGCATAGGAAGAATCAGCTAGAGATTGCCGAAAACTGCCAAGGCCCAGAGGGTGTTGGCAATCCTGGGGCTCAGATGCTTCCTCCAGGAATCCTAGAGGGTTTTTTCCATGAGGGAGAGGTGCCCCATGGAGGCAGGGAGGCTAGAAGAGGCCAGAATAGTGCTATGAGCGGTACACCTGCAAGAGGGGCACAGCCCCTCAGGAAGGGCACACCTGAACCCAGGTGCACAGCAGAGAACAGACCCCTGAACCCACAGTGGGTGAGACCAGGAGAGCTGTGAAACCCCAAAGCCAGGCAGGGACAAGCACAGGTACCACTGGAGCAACCTGAAGCTTGTGGGACCTGAAGGTCACCATGGCAGCCACAGGCTTCAAGCCCAGTGGATACCTGATGGGATTAGCACAAACCCTACAGTAAAGGCAGGTAAGGGGAGTCATGTTATGGCTAAGTCATGTGTCTTCCAATACCCAGGGATTAAAGATCTAGTCCCCAGGACCCCAGAAGGGACTATATTTGGAGCTGGAGTCTTTAGAGAAATGATTGAGGTAAAACAAGGTCATCAGGGTGGCTCTGACCTGAACTGACTGGGACTTATAAGGAGAGGGGAGGAGGACACAGACACCAAGAATGACAACCGTGTGAGATACAGGGAGGAGGCATTATTCACATCCCAAGGAGAGAGGTTTGGAGGAGCCAGCCCTGTTGCACCTTGACCTTGGATGTCCAGTCTCCAGGATGTGGGAAAACCAGCATCTGTTGTTGAAGCTACCTGGCTGTGACACTTGCCACAGCTGCCCCAGGACGCTTGTGTGAGGTGGAGGCTCACTGCAGGTATAGGGGAATGCATTCCTCCAGAACGAGGGTACCCCTCCACTGCTGGTGGATGGAAAACAGTGGGCACCACATGGCTTTGGCTGCAGGCCTGGGTGTTTATTTCAAAGGGACGACCTCATGTACACAGATAGGAGCCTGGCTACACAGACACCCATACAGGGATGTTCACAGCAGCGTTGCTGTGAGAACAAAACTTGGAGACGATCCCGGTGTCTCTATGGTAACTGGTTCACCAACCATGGCCATCCACATCATGACTGCTCTTGCCAGTGAGAAAGACCCGACTGCCCACGCACAAAACCCAGATGACTCAGAAGCCCTGTGCTGAGGGAGAAACAGTGGACATTACACACTGTGCAATCTGGTTACATGACTTTCTCTAAAAGACTAAGTGGTGGTGGTGAAGGCAGACCAGTGGTTTCCAGGGTTAAGGACTGGGGGAGGCAGTGAGTACCAAGGACAGCTCAAGGGTGCCTCAGGGTAAGGGTAGTTCTGTACCCTGACTGTGTTGGTGCAAATTGATGCATGTGTTAAAATCCACAGACCTACACCCCAGAAGAAAAATGATAAAATTTTACATATGTTAAAAGAAACAAACTATGACGTAACAAACAAAGTCATGTAGTAACCCCCAAAATAAAGTGAATGTCCAGGAGTATAAATAATGATTGAATAAATAGATGATGGAAAGATGATAGATGATTATATACGGACAGACAGGCTGCTAGATGGATGGACAGACAGATAGAGGACAAGCAGATGAATGGATGGGTGGATAATAGGTGAGAAAGAATCAATGTTCCTTTCTACAGAAATTGCTCTAAATTCAAACATAGATGTGGTGGAGAAATAAAAATTTCCATCAAATCCCCTCTGTAATAATGGCCACAGGCAGAGTCACAGTCGGGTATAAAAATTAGCAGGCACAACTTTAAGGAAGAAATAGGATCACTGCATAGCCTTAGAGTGTCTTTCTCAAAATACCTGGAATTCTTGTGGTTGTAACAGTCATCAGTAAATTCTTTGCTACGCTTTTTTCAGGAGATGGAGTATCTTGTCCCCCCATTGAGTGTGGGCTGGAGGTGGTGGTTTGCTCCCAGTGAGTGGAGTAGAAAACGAGTGGTGAGTTTACTACGGAAACCCGGTAGACACCATGTCATCTGAGCCATTGAGGTCATGATCACCTGGGACAGGAGGTTGCTGTGTACCTATGACATGAGGTGATGAGAAGGCACCCTGCCTCTGTGGTGTTCCTTCCAACATATACTTCAGCCATGAGAAGATGCCAGGCAAACCCAAATGGAGGATGCTCCACAAAACACCTGGCTATGCTCCACAAAGGTCCTGAAAGACAGGGTAGAGGGAGGGAGGGAGGGGTTGCCACCAACCAGACACATGGAATAAATGCAGCCTGAGCTTCTGGAATGGGGTGGGGAAGCATTTGTGGGAAACTATTGGAGTTTGTAGATATCTAATAGTCCTGTACTCATAATAATTTTCTAAGAGGTTTTTTGTTTGTGTTTTTAGTGATAGTCTCTCCCTCTGTCATCAAGGCTGAAGTGCAGTGGCATGGTTATAACTCACTGCAGGCTCGAACCTCTGGGCTCAAGCAATTCTCCCACCTCAGTCTCCTGAGTAGCTGAGACTAAAGGTGAGTGCCACCACGTCTGGCTAATTTTTAAAAATTATTTCTTGAAAAGACACAGTCTCACTATGTTGCCCAGGCTGGTTTTGAACTCCTGGACTCGTGATCCTCCTGCCTCAGCCTTCCAAAATTCTGGGATTACAGGTATGAATCACCATGCCCAGACAATTTCCTGGTTTTGACAATCGTGCTGTGATGATGTAGGAATCACCGTTAGGGGACATGGGTGAAGACTGCAGGACTCACGTTGTCTTTATAACTCTTGGGTAAGCATAAAGTTATTCCTAAACAGTTTTTAAAAATCTTTCAGGCCAGGAGTAGTGGCTCATGCCTGTAATCCCAGCACTTTGGGAAGCCAAGGCAAGAGGATTATTTGAGCCCAGGAGCTTGAGATCAGCCTGGGCAATATAGCGAGATGCTGTCTCTACAAATATAAATATAAATTAAAAATAAATAAATAAATAATTGCCAGGCATAGTGGCACACACCTGTGGTCCCAGCTACTCAAGAGGCTGAGGTGGGAGGATCACCTGAGCCCAAGAGGTTGAGGTTGTGGGAGCCGTGATCATGCCATTGCACTCTAGCCTGGGCAACAGAATGAGTCCCTGACTCAAAAAAATAAACAATTTCAAATGACACTTGTTTAGGGAGATAATATCTTTTCTCAGGAGTCAGCTTATTTTTTTTTTTTTTCTAAATAGGGACAGAAATGTTGAAGTGAGACATGCTGCTTATCTGTAGATTGAAACAATTTAAAACACCCAAGGATCTCATCATTCAAAGAGCCATGAGCTATAATCAGGTCAGCTGCACCTGGAAACATTTCCCATTCCTGGTGTTCCGTAACAAGGAGAAGTTTCTTCCTCCCCCACTGAGAAGGCCCCAGGTCCTGAAGCAATGCTGCTCCTCTGATTCCAGGAACGTCTTCACAGGACCAAATGTCTCTGCTGGCCCCCCATGTAACCCTAGCTTCTTTGTATCAGGGGCCTGTGTATTCGGCAAGGCATGGTTTCTTGGTTCCCCGTTCCTGAGGACCCACCATCTCTCTGCATTTGGCTTCTGGACCCTGGCCACATGCAGGGCTGTGCTTCTGCCCAGAGAGGCCACTGGCTATCCAGCAACATTGGCCGAGCACCCACTGTGTGCAAGGATCTTGCTGAGTGGCTCATGGGTGCCATGTAGGTGCAGACATGAGGGCATGTGGGACCAGTGCTCAGGGCCTGTGGACAGGTCAGGAATAACATGGACACCAGACAAGCTGCTGTGGGTGTACCATGCCTGGTCATTCAGGAACCTTGCCCGGTCTGGGATAAGACTCGCCATCCTCACAGACACCCCACAAGTCCAGCATCGTCTCCATTTCATAGATGGAGAGACTGAGACTTGGCACAAGGACTTCCCCGGGACCTCACCCTGTCTTGTGGACCAAGGATGTCCATGCATCTCCCTAACCCAGACCCATCCCCCAAGAGCCCTGGCTCAGAGGACAACTCAGGATGGACAGCCACCTGGCTGCAAAAGAGGAGTGCCCACCAGAGCCTCCACTCCATGGCACCCTGCCCCTCTGAGAGCCTAGTCCTGTCCCCCAAGGTGGGCCAGACACCCCCAGACACATCCAGCCCCCATTCTGTGAGCTCAACCTCCAGGCATTACTGGTGCCCCCGTGCCACCTCCCCTGCCACTGGTCCAGTCCTGTGTACCTGTGTGCCAGCAGTAGCCTCTGCCCTGGCTTCTCCAACCCCAGCCTCCAATCCTCCCCTCCCCCACATCCGGGAGCTCAGATCCTTCACAGACTCCCAACCTGCTGAGTACACATCCTGGGGTCTCCCCTAGCATCTGCGCCCAGCTCTGTGTTTCCACCTCACTGGCTTCCTTCTTCCTTCCACAGCCCCTCCTTCTACCACAGGATATTTGCACCCACTAATTCCCCTTCCTCTCACTCTTCTCTGGCTCGTCCTGCCCCAGGTCTCATTCTCTTGCTAACCCACTAATCCAGCCATGCCTCACCCACCACCACTGTTTTAAGCTACTGCCTGAGTCCCTCACTTGGGTGGCATTTGCTCCCTCCTACCTCCCAGGGATGTTCCTTGAGGGCAGGACAGGCATAGTCCTCCCTGGCCCATCCTCAGCCTTGTCATATCATGGGCACTTCTACACTTGTGGAGTGTCGGGGGAAATAGTGCGGCAGGGTTTCCGCCTGGCTGATTGGGTTCACCATCTTTCCACTTCATGGTCACCTAGGCAGTGAAGGAAGACTTCCTAGAAGAAGTGAGCTGGGAACTAGGCTTTGAAGGATAAACACGCCTCACCTGGCAGCAAATCCCAGGGGTAGCCAGGCAGTCTGTGAACATAGCCGTGCTGGCGTGGGCACTAGCAGGATGTAGCTGTGGTCAACTACAGTGGGTGGGGTGGGAGAGAGGTGAAAGGGAGACGGGGTCATCAGGAAGGGACAGCTGGAGCCTCTGTGCCAAGCCACAGAGTGTGGGGCTGTCCTGTAAGCAGTGGCGTCATCAGGGATGACTAGGAGGGATGACTGGTATGGGCTGGTGAGAGGACGACCAGGGCTGGAGTTAGGGGGTCCCGGAGCCCTGAATGTGCAGTTCCAGCATCTCTGGGGCAAACTGATGGGACCAGATTGAACGGGGGCAGATGCTGGTCTTTGGGTCAGGCTGTGACCTGGGGCAGTGTGCCATGAATGGGCCCAGGGGCTCATGTTTTATACCTTGAAGAGATATTGAAAATAGACAACTGGAAAGGGAAAGGGAAGAGGGAAGGATAGTTGGAGCGCTGAATCCACCTGGGGTGTCCTGTGAGCCTCCCGTGAATGTTCTTCTGGAAGGTTCTCCAAGAGCACCTAGACATGTTTTCTGCACAGTTTCATATCCTCTGGTGCCTCAGTCACTGATGGGGTCTGTGCTGCGGCTGGGGAGACACATCCCTCAATGACCAGCCACCAGACAGCCCTGGGGCCACAGCCGAAGGAGGGGTCTTCCGGGGCTCGGGCTGGAAACAAAGCCCCCTGTGTGCTGTCCTGGCAGAGGCCCAGGGAGGACAGAGCTCCTTTCAGAGCTGCCCAGCTCCTTCTAGTCAAGGTCGACTTGGTCCTGGGGCTCCCGAGGCAACACCAGGCAGTTAACACAACAGAGAGACTTGAAATATGCCGTGGGCTGGTGCTGGGCACTTGGGGATGGCTTCAGCCTTTAGTCTCAGCTCTGACCAAAGCCAGAGCAGGCCCAGAGCCTCTGAGATGGCGGGTCAGAACCCCAGTGGGCAAGGACTTTGCCAACTCTGTGCAACGGCGCCTTTGAGGCAGGGCTGACTCTGGACAGGCCTGGACAGCAGTGAGCTCATGGCCAGAAGACCGTGGGAGACAGTGAGCCAGCCAGGTCCCTCAGAGGGCAGATGAGGGCCATAGCACAGCCCATGGGAGGACGACGACACACAAGAGTACCGAAGCCCATGGGAGGACCACAGCCCACAGGAGGACCATGGTCCATGGGGACCATAGCCAATGGGGATCAGAGCCCACAGGGACCAGAGCCCACAAAAGGATCATGGCCCACAGGAGGATCCTGACCCATGGGAGGACCACGGCCCATGGGGAACATGACCCATGGGGAGCATAGCCAATGGGGACCAGAGCCTATAGGAGGACCACAGCCCACGGGGATTATAGTCCACGGAGATCACAGCCCATGGTGGTGTCATGCAGTGCAGTAGAACCACAATGGGAGTCCAGGACACACCATCCATTTCTGTCTGGGGATGTGGCTGATACCCTCAAGTATATGGTCAGTCTTCTATCCCCTGGGGCTCAACCAAGAATCTGTTACCCACTGAGGAGGTCAGGAATGGCATGGCTAGGAAAGTGAGGCTGGAGACTGCAGAGAGAAGTGCCCTCTTCTGGCTACGGGGTCAGTGTTGTCCAGGACTTGCCTTCTGTGTGTGCTGGGGAAGGGGAAGCCCCACCAGAACCCACACAGCAACCGCTCTGCTCCTGTCACTCTGCCTCTGGCTCTGGCCTCCTGAGATGCCAGAGGGCCATCCTGCCTGAGCAGGAAGAGGACTGGGAGACTGGTCTGAGAACCAGATAGGAATGTGAGAAGCTGGGGGGAGGGGGCTTGGGCAGAGGAGCCAGGACGCCCAGCTCCATCCACCCCTACAGGGAAATGAGGCGGAGCCAACAGATGCTGCTCTGGAGCCTGAGCAGAGGAGAGACGAGGTCCCACAAGGACTGGCAGAGTCAGGAGCCTTCCCCAAGGGGCCGGTACAAACCCACAGCCACATCCACAGCTGTGAATGGCCTCAACTCACCTAGGAAACTGGAAAGGTGGTGGGTAACAGCTCACCAAGCAAAACCCAACTGTGTGCTGTCTACACCAGACACACACGAACATAGAGCACAGCATGACAGAGGCACCATGGAGCTGGGGTGTGGGGGTGGATGTCAGACACTGGAGACAGAGACATCAGGTATACAAGGGCAGGAGACCCAGGCTGCACTGGAAGGGCCGTCTGTGTCCCAAGCCAACCTGCCTTCCTCAACCTGCCCCTGGGGGGCTGCTGAGAGCAGTGTGGGTGGGTGTCAGAGTCAGGCTGGGACCAAGGGCTGGGGCCTTGTCATGGCTGCCAGCGCTGGACAGGCTATAAACTCAGACCAGCACATGCCAGGAAGGGGCATCAGGAAAGGAGTCAATGGAAAAAAGCAAAGTCTTCTATTTTCTTATTCTTTTATGTTATTTTATTTGCTTATTTTATTTGCTTATTATTTTATTTGCTTATTTTTTTTTTAGGTTCAGGAGCTACACATACTTGTTTGTTACATGGACATACTGTGCAGTGGTAGGGATTGGGTCTCAGGTGGCCCATTGCCCAGATAGTGAACACTGTACCCCATAGGTCATTTCTGAACCCCAACCTCCTCCCCACCTCCTTTACTGGTGTTCCCAACATTTGTTATTTCCATCTTTGAGTCCATTTAGCTCCCACATTCAGCGAGAACATGTGGTGTTTGGTTTTCTGTTTCTGAAAACAGAAAGAGTTTGCTGCATGATTTAATTCCTTTTTTATGACTGTGTAGTACTCCATGGTGTATATACAACATGTTTTCTTTATTCAGTCAGTTGTTGGTGGGCACTTGGGTTGGTTCCATGACTTTGCTATTGTGAGTAGTGCTGTAATGAACATACGAGTACAGGTATCTTTTTTATCTATTGATTTATTTTCCTTTGGGTGGATCCTTAATTGTGGGAATGCTAAGTCAAATGGTAGTTCGATTTTTAGTTCTTTGAGAAATATCCATACTGCTTTCCATAGAGGTTGAACTAGTTTACAATTCCACCAACAGGATCTAGAGACAGCTGTTCAAAGCCATGACAGTGACCACGAATCGGTGGTTATGGCACGTGGAAGAGTGATGGAGACAGGACTTCATAGGAGCAGGAGAAAGGACCAGGAAGGCTCTGTCACCAGATACCTTGTGACCCTGAGGTATTACTTGGAGGTGGTTGTGATAGGCTGAATCGTGTTCCCCTTAGATATCTAGGTCCTGATCCCCAGAATATTGTCTTGTGTGACAAAGACATGGCCAAGTGAGAATCTGCAATGGCAGCTTGAGTAGTTGGACTGTTTGGCCCCCCAAACCTAAACTACTCATTCTCTGGCCCTTACACAGCAGCTTGCCTGGTCTGAACCTGGCCACTCCATGGTGACCTTTGAGCAGTGTAGCCAGCCCTGCCTGTGGCTTGTCAGAGGTGAGGACTCCCCAACTCCCCATCTTTTCCAACCCCAATGTGCCTTATACTCGGATCTTACTAAGCTCTCAAGGTCGGTCCCAAGATGGCACAACGGGACACCCTGATGCCCCCATCTGTGGGGATCTGTGTCCTCTCCCCTCCCGTTGCTGAGTCATATCCTTCAGGAGACTGCTGCCCCAGTCAGTTTTCTGCAGCTACAGGACACCCAGTGAAAGCCCGGGCTGAGTCCTGCAGACCCTGAAGGAAGAAGCCCCTGGAAATGGGGGGTTTACACACGAC
This sequence comes from Carlito syrichta, assembly GCF_000164805.1. NCBI lineage: Eukaryota > Metazoa > Chordata > Mammalia > Primates > Tarsiidae > Carlito > Carlito syrichta. The sequence continues at coordinate 767,899 of NW_007249415.1, read as the reverse complement.
AGTCAGTGTGGTGGGGCCCGAGGCTCTGAATTTCTTTCTTTCTTTTATTTTTTTATGAGTCGGGGTCTCACTCTGTTGCCCAGGCTGGAGTGCAGTGGCATAATCATGGCTCACTGCAGTCTCGACCTCCTGGGCTCAGGCAATCCTTCTGCCTCAACCTCCTGAATAGCTGGGACTCAGTCCAGCTAATTTTCTGATTTTTTTTGTAGAGACGAAGTCTTGCTATATTGCTCAGGCTGATCTCAATCTCCTGTGCTCAAGTGATCTTCCCTCCTCGGCCTTCCAGAATGCTGGAATTATAGACATGAGCCACGGTGCCCAGCCAGGTTCTGCATTTCTATGAGCTCCTGGTGACGACGAGAATATGGGACTGAGGGCCACGGTGGCAGGGGCTTTGTCTACAGCAGGGGTAAATGCTCTTCACTGTGACAAGGAAGGGCTGATTGTTCTTTGTCACCTACTGTGTTCTGAGGACTTCTCAGCAGGGCCTCCCCCGTTGAGTACTGGGAAAACTTAGGGCACTCTGGGGGGCCAAAGCGTGGTGTGCCTCCCTCATGTGGCCCCCACCTGACGGTGGAGCATAGGAGGCAGTATGACGGTGTCTTCAGAGGACAGGACCTAGCCCTATAGAGGTGGCAACAAATGACAGTGAGCATAACCCACCTCCCCATGGCCACTGCAGAACTTGCCTTAGCAGGGGATGCTGGGGAAAGCTAGCTTGTGCATACACTTGCCAGCTTGTTGTCCCCTCCTTCCTTTGCTCACTCAGTGCATAGTTGGGCCAGAGTACCCAGATGTGCCAGGTTCAACCTCAGACCCCAGGGCGCCCACAGCAAGCCAGATACTGCCCCGCTCTCCCAGGGATAAGGTAGTAGACTCTTGGTCCTGGCCTCCCGTGTCCTGCATGCACTCATGATCCCAACTTACTCTGAAAGAGACAGCAAAAGCACCAGGCCAGTCACACATCCTGGTGGAGTCAGGATGCCCGGCCACTGGTGGGAGGAGGTGACTCCAGGCCCGTTGACCTCAGGAAACCCCTGGCTTGGCTTGATGAGTGGCATTTTCTCCCCATGGGAAGACTTATCATGAATTATTTTGGCCCTGCCTAGGTGTTGGGGTAAGAGCATCTAAAAATAAGCCTCATCCTGGGATCCCATGGGATCTCTAGTGGGACTCAGTGGGACCTGGTACGTTATTGTATGAGGCTGTGAAAGGCTGGTTCTGGCTAACCCAGACTCCTTCCTTCTTCTCTCCCAAGCCCCCCAAAGCCAAGGTACTGGTTAGACTCCTTTAAGCCTAAAGAGAGACTCGGAAGCAGGAGGAATCTGGACCCCAGGTTGAAGCAGACCAGGAGCAACACCCTGTCCAGCTGTAGGCCAGTGGCAGGGCAGACCTCGGTGCTCAGAGGGCACCTCGCGGCTGGACT
>NW_007249415.1:763445-766380 GCF_000164805.1 Carlito syrichta | reverse complement strand
CGGGCCGGCGCCAGGGTCCCAAGGAGTGCTCAGGCAGCCAACCAGGGACCCGTCAGACCTCAGGCATGCTGACTTCCTTCCTGCTGCTGCCTGGACTGGGGTTTCCTGAGGCTGCAGTAAAGAAAGGGGAGACAGAGCACCCATGGCTGACAGGCGCAGGCATGGGCTGTGTCTGCATCAGCTTAGGAGGCCACCTCCCTGGATATCTCCCACCAGGTCTCGTCAGCCACCGGGCAAAACCTGTGTCTTCTCAGAACACTGTTGAAAATAAAACAGGATCCCGAACCAGTCATTCCAACATACACTAGTAACAGGTTCTACCTACATTTGTGGAACATAAGTGTGAGTCAAATCCAACAGCTGCCACTGTCCTCTCCCATCCAGTTTCACAGAACCCCCTGAAATCCCCTCACGACACGGAGAAGTGTCACTGGATGGCATCTCAGGGACATCTCAGATCTGCTGCCCAGCAGGGTTACTGGTGAGATTCACACCCATCCCTACTGTCTTTCTACTCAGGATCCACCTGCACACATGCTCACACATGCAGTCTCACTCACACACTCAAACAAGCACTCACATACATACACATATGCACACTAGCACTCACACTTGCACTCACACTCATACACATGCACTCATACTCACACACTTTCTCTGTCCCCTTGGGAAAGCTCATTCCACTACGAGGGTACTCCTTCTGGTCTCCCTTGAGCCTGAGGAAGTGCTGACATCTGGTGCCCTTTGACCTTGGCCTGGCTAAACCCTGCTGTCCAGAGGAAAGACACTTGTCCTTTTGAACCTGGGGTCTGTGGGACTTCTGGCTGACTCCCACTCAAATGGCCATACAGGACAGTGGGCAGTGACTCTATCTCCAGTTGAGAGAGCCCAAATCTTGGAGCCCAGCCCAGGGCCTCAGGGCTCCCAGATCACACAGCGGGCAGGACAGATAGACATGGGGGGAAGGGGAGAAGGAGGGGACAGGGTGGAGGGCAGGAGAAGAGGCCAGAGCAAAGTGGGGGCCGCAGAGGGACCCTCTCATCCTATACACGTGGCGCTGCCTGATCCTTTGTCAGGGACCTGGCTGGCTGTGACCTTGAGGATGCCCCTAGGATGCAGAGGTGTGGCACTGTTAGTCCCCAATGGCCTGGGCAGCTAGGGACAGGCCATCCATACTAGCCCACCTGTCTTGTCCCACAGTCACTGCAGGTGACCAGAAAGCTCATCCCAGCACAAGGTGGGATCTGGCTTTGGGAAGATGGCTCAGGGGCTGTGGGGTGGGTGTTATGAGGGCAGGTAGGAAAAGAGCCCTCTGGAGGAGGCCTGAGCCCCTGGGATGGTGGAGATCAAGTTTTCCAACCAGAGGGAGCTAGAGAGGTGGGAGCAGGCATCTGAATTCCAGGATGGTGGCTGGGAGGAAGGGCTTGGCGTCCTAAGGAGATGAGGCTTTCTGGCCACCCAAGCCAGCATCTGGGGACTCTCCCAGTTACTTGACCTCTAGCCTGGGGGTGCCGAGCCTCTGGGACCAGCCTGGGAGGCAGCATTCCAGTGGGGTGGGACCCTCTCAAGGTTTTGGGTACACCCCAATCATCTCTCTAGGACACGTCCCACCAAATGTCCCTCCTGGGTTGGCCTGTGACTAGGGCCTTCGGGTGACAGTCTCAGTCCTCCCCGCAACGTGCACCCTTGGCTCCAGGATGAGAGCCCCAGGCTCAGCCTTTCATTTCAACATCTCAGGTATTCAGATCTCTCTGCCTTCTCCTGCCTTGTTTCCTCCATTTCTTCTTGAGATCTGGGTGAGTGGTCTGATCTGGGAACATGCGAGATCACCCTGAGTCCTCAGAACTATGAACAGCAGGACAGGCATCCAACGAGGAGACAGAGCAGGGACAGTCTCCTCAAGGGCCATGAAAGTGGATTCCAGGCTAAAGCAGGTTCACTCTGCCCAATAGGAATCTGTGCAAGTCAAATGGGGTGAATTCCAAGACAAGAGCTGATGCTGTTTATTTTTTATGGTGTGAGTCACTCCTCCCCACCAGCCTCTTCCTGGGGTGGGGATGCCAGCATTGTTTCTTGCTCCTCCTCCTCCGTCTCTACTCAGTCCTCAAGGCCCAAGTGAGGGAGACTGACAGTTCAGGTCCTGAGTTCTGCCCCACCACACATCCATTTCTGTGCACAGGTGGGAGCCTCTGGGACAGACATTACGTTGGTGGTGGGTTTTGTAAGCACCAAATGGTGAAGGTAGTCCAGGAACAGCCTGGGCACTCCCTGGGACTGGGTAGGAACACAGAGCTTCAGGCCAAACCCAGACCTGTGGAATCAGAATCTGCATTTCAACAGGAGCCCAGGGATTCCAGACCCTGTCAACTGGCATCCAGGTGGCTCCCACCAGCCCCAGCTCTAGACAGTGTCTGGTGGTCCGGGCGCACGTGTGGGCACCCTTCCAAGGCAGCTTCTCAGAGACCCAGGTGGAATCCTGGAGCCTTGCTAAGCTTGGTGTGCTGACCCCACCCCACACCTGGGCTAGGTGGGCTTGGGTACTTGCATTTCTACAGTGCCAGGGATGCCAGGTGGCTGGGCAGGACCCACTCTGAGCCTCTCGCAGGTACAGGATGGCGAGCTCCACCCACAGTCCAGTCCAGTCCACCGCTTCTGGGCTAAGGATGATTTTCACATGTTTCAAGTGATTGGAAAACAATCCAAGGAAGGAAGGCAGAGCTAGGCAGTGGCACAGACCACGTGGCCACAAAGTCTGATTTGTAGCTTTTCTGCCCTCAGCAGAGTGTGCACCCCACGCCTAGTGATGGAGAGTGACGTTGACTCTAAGGAGGGCTGAGTTCCCCTTGATAACCACCCCGCCCTGCACTGCCCCTTGCCCCTCCTGCCCCCACTGCGCCTGTTCCTCTTGTCCTCACTGCACCCATTGCCCCCACCT